>NW_019393013.1:32873-173754 GCF_000648675.2 Cimex lectularius | reverse complement strand
ATACGATTACAATAAAAATTAATACGATTAAATCTCATATTTCTGATTAAAAATCTTTTAAAACAAGTTATTCTCCTGTATATTTTTCTTCTTGAATGTTTCGTGCCATTCATTTTTTCTCACATGTTCATTAAAAATGTTAGTCAGGTAAGCATTACTGTCTTAGATTACTCCATTTTCCTCTACAATTGGGAATAATTCCCCATTCACGTTAATTGATTCAATATGTCTAGAGTACTAGAAATTTCTCGAGTTCCTTATTTTTTTTCAATATTCACTCCAGTATATTGATACAAATAAAACCTGTCACGGTCAAGGTGCTCAGGTTTATATTTAGTACACGGTCGACAGAATACAACAACACCTGAATTAATTAACATTCCGTTCCAGACAACTCATCGTCAACAAGACAACAGGATCTTTAACATCCGCACCTGGCCTATTCGGCCTTATCGGACGTTTTGCTCTCCGCTTGTCCACTCCGAATGGTCGGGCCCGCATTGTGCATCGGGTCGTATGCCGCACGCAAAGGGCTAACAGGCCGAAATACATCAGCCTGTTCTCCCGCGTACTCCCTAGATAGAGATGGCTCCCTGAGTATAGGGGCTCCCCTAGCGTAGAAACTTCCGGCAACGCCCCGGCAGTGGTTTAGTTTAAAGTGGAATTGCTAACCACACCCTAGATGAGCACCGCCAACGGTAAAAAGTCTCTTATCGAGCTCAGCCTACACCTGCCATGCGCATTCAAGGGACTCCATAGGCTCAGCCTAGGTAGTACGATCCTTCACTATCCCAAGGGTACCACGCCGGTCATACGCACAACAATGCAAAGCATACTCGAGTAAGAAAGACCGATTCACTACCCGTTTCCGTTCCCTTACTCACGCATTCGAGGGACTATTCAGCATGATCATCGCGTCCTCAACGCTTACACGCTGTCGTCCGGTTGCAACGTCTCCCGTGCGGCCGGGGGTAATAACGCTGGTTTTGAATCCCATCTCAACCGCACCTTTTGAATTTTCCCTCCTTTTTGCCATTTTTCAAATGTCGTGTAATCCGATTAAATTCTCGGCGACAAATGAATGGCCACGGAGAGCTTTAGTGAAGTGTACTTCATTTTAATTCATTAAATTCACTAATTTCGTTGTCCGCTTGACCAATTAATACATTACAATTAATTAAGGTTTTTAGTTGAGATAAAAAAGTCAATGGCACGAGCGGGATTCGAATCCCTTGTAATCGCCGAGAATCCAATCCGATTACACGACATTTGAAAAATGGCAAAAAGGAGAGAAAATTCAAAAGGTGCGGTTGAGATGGGAAGTTGGTGTCCGAGTGGATCGAGGTCACGATAGCTCAAGTGGTAGAGCAGCGGCGTATCAAGCCGAAGATCGTGGCTTCGAATCCCGTTCGTGCCATTGACTTTTTTATCTCAACTAAAAACCTTAATTAATTGTAATATATTAATTGGTCAAGCGGACCACGAAATTAGTGAATTTCTTTAGTGAAGTGAGGTGGGGGAAAATTTTTATTATTTATTTCTTCTTAATGTAAATATATAAATAGCTGTCAATATATCTGTGTTCATCAAATTTCACATTGTAATCAACAACTGCAGATCAATAAAATTAATAAAGTATTGAAGAAAATTAACAGTGCATATCTGTATAAATTATCATGTAAAACTAATGGTTAGGCAAAGAATAAGATTTATTTATTGTCCATTATTCTTTACAATGTTTTACATATTACAATATATTGACATATTTATATTTTTGGTTTATTTGTAATTTATTACATGTTTATTTTTAGTTTGCAAGATAGCATATGCCAGTTTCTTGCAGAACTGTGGCTAATGAGTACATATTTTTTTAAATTAATTTTTGTAATACTGTTTATAAAGATTAAAATTAAAGATTATAGTGAACTATCTACATTTTTGAATGTTTGATCTAATACAGGATTTTGAATTTGTTATTTTATTGTATACTTTAATTTTAATATTTATAGGTGTGTGTATATAAGTAGTTAAAAAGTTAAATAAATTAAATCATATTTAACAAAATGATAATTGATTTATCTTATCATGAAGATATCATTTTGATATCAGATAAATATATTTTGAAAACGTGTGTAATATATTAAAATTTAATTATTAATAATTAAGGCTAGATTTCACCAGGAATTGTAAGCTGAACGCCGTCATTTGGATGTCTACTAAACCCGCCTAACATGACGGTTATTCAGGTTTAGCATCATTATTAAATGCTTACTNCGCTTATGCCACATGGAGACAAACGAAATTCAAATTCAAATGAACAATAAAACACAATAAACTCGTTGACATCCGAGAATCAGGCCTCTACCTATCTTTGTGTGGAAATGGAAATTTTCTGCCTAACCATCATGATTAAATTTTTTTAAATCTCATGAATTTTTTGATCTCGTTTAATTTGGTTTATATTAAAATAAGAATGTTATAATTAATATAACAACAAAATTACATACAATTAGTTTTAAATAAACTACAAAAAATATGGGTGTCCTGTTCTGACGCTACCCGACGAAAAGGGTGTAATTTTACGAGCCAAACCATGAAATAAATTGTTAGTTAAATTTTATGAGTAAAACCGTGTAATAAATTGTTAGTTAAATTCATTATATCAAAAAATGTTATTTGTTTTGATCAATTCTCTAAACCGTTAAAATTAATTTCTCAAAATAAAAACTAATGAATTTTTGATCTCGGTTAATTTGGTTTGTATTAAAATAAGAATATTGTAATTAATATAACGACAAAATTACATATATGCACATAATTTTTCTAATTTTTACAAGGGTTCGCAAGATCAGGCAAACCCTCAGGGTGCCGGTGTTTTTGAAAAAAAAGCCCATTTGTAAGTATGCCGGGTTCGAACGATTTTTTTTTTTTTTTTAATTATGACCTTACCCCCAGGTATTGGCCAAAGACTAAGTATGCTGGGTTCGAATGAAGGGCCGCTGGATTCGAACCCAAGACCTTTACCTTACAGTGATGAGCGCCGCGTCAACGCCTAAACCGTTGCCACCGACGCCTCCCGCTTGAACTTTTTACATATCGTTCTTCTAATGGTTCCGTACAATTATTAAAATAATCTTTACACAATTAATTATTAATTACACAACTAATTAGTTATACAAAAATAGCTACATTAAAAAAAATCAAACAATGATTGAATGTGGATTTACCGAAGTTCTGAATAAAAAACAAAGATACGATTACAATAAAAATTAATACGATTAAATCTCATATTTCTGATTAAAAATCTTTTAAAACAAGTTATTCTCCTGTATATTTTTCTTCTTGAATNGGGTTCGAATCCCGTTCGTGCCATTGACTTTTTTATCTCAACTAAAAACCTTAATTAATTGTAATATATTAATTGGTCAAGCGGACCACGAAATTAGTGAATTTCTTTAGTGAAGTGAGGTGGGGGAAAATTTTTATTATTTATTTCTTCTTAATGTAAATATATAAATAGCTGTCAATATATCTGTGTTCATCAAATTTCACATTGTAATCAACAACTGCAGATCAATAAAATTAATAAAGTATTGAAGAAAATTAACAGTGCATATCTGTATAAATTATCATGTAAAACTAATGGTTAGGCAAAGAATAAGATTTATTTATTGTCCATTATTCTTTACAATGTTTTACATATTACAATATATTGACATATTTATATTTTTGGTTTATTTGTAATTTATTACATGTTTATTTTTAGTTTGCAAGATAGCATATGCCAGTTTCTTGCAGAACTGTGGCTAATGAGTACATATTTTTTTAAATTAATTTTTGTAATACTGTTTATAAAGATTAAAATTAAAGATTATAGTGAACTATCTACATTTTTGAATGTTTGATCTAATACAGGATTTTGAATTTGTTATTTTATTGTATACTTTAATTTTAATATTTATAGGTGTGTGTATATAAGTAGTTAAAAAGTTAAATAAATTAAATCATATTTAACAAAATGATAATTGATTTATCTTATCATGAAGATATCATTTCATCATTTCAGTTAAATATATTTTGAAAACTGTGTAATATATTAAAATTTAATTATTAATAATTAAGGCTAGATTTCACCAGGAATTGTAAGCTGAACGCCGTCATTTGGATGTCTACTAAACCCGCCTAACATGACGGTTATTCAGGTTTAGCATCATTATTAAATGCTTACTAACGCTGATCTACATTTACTTCTGATATTAGATATTAAGAAAATAAATAATTAATCAAAAATAACTTTCTATTGACCTAAATACTATAAACATAATGCAGTGTATATGTAAAAAATAGTAGCATAAGATTCGATCTCGCAATTCTCAAAGCATATAAGTCAGACACACACAACCACAATGGGTGCAAATGAAAACAAAACGGTACCGCGCATGGTCCTCACCCAGGTACGGCATTTTTAAGTACATAACATTTCCCTTTTCATATAGAGGAGCTTGTGCAAGTCGTCAAAAATTAAAAAAAAAAAAACAAGGAACCTGGTTCTGACCGATTCACGTATGATTACTATAAAAACTATCTAAAAAGCTGCTTCCTTTACGTCTTTAATAAAATATACGAGTCAGGGTAGGGGGTTTATAAAAGCTTAATTATTTTCCTTTTATTCAAGACTATAAAAAAATTTTCGTTTTGTATTATTCATACAAATTTTTTTGAAGTCATGAGGAACAGTCAAGATTGACTTAGTTTAGAAAAACACTTTTTTCATTGATTATTCGAAAATCGTGAGATGCGGTCTGGTGTGATGCAGGTTTCAGAAAAACATTTTCTTTATCGTGCCAACGTTTCGATCATTATTGAGATCATCTTCAGGGCCTGGGATTTATAGACATTATTTACATTTAACAAATACATTTAGGATGTGGAAAAGTGAATTTATACAATGCAAAATATACTTTATATATTCAATCAAAGTATTTCTACTCACTCAAAGTGTTCGTCTTCTGTGTAATTGTGCCATTCTTGCGTGTCGTGTCGAGAGTGCCAGTGAGATTTTTTGATTTATTACTTCCAACAAGTTCTCTTCGCTTACGTCTCCAAAAATTTTTGCAACCATCACCAAAGCGTCGACAAAGTACCTTAAATTCGTACAATATGTCTGTGTTTGGAATAGGTATTTTACTTTTAGGGAGAATAACTGCATCGGATTTACAAATTAATTAAGTAAAGTGTTACGAAGTTTTTCTTAATTTATATTTTTACTCTGGGCCGCATTGAAAATATTGTAATGTTGGATGCTGTTTATTGTAGATAATCCGCGATACAGAACAAAATACCTAAAAATATGTTTATGCCTCTTAACGATGGGGTAGAGATCAATTACAAGTGAATACGAATTTTGATAGACATTACTTCAGACTCAACCTTGAAAACAACAATTCATTAATTTCATGGTCCGCTTGACCAATTAATATATTACAATTAATTAAGGTTTTTTTAGTTGAGATAAAAAGAGTATAATTCACTAAAACTCGCCGTGGCCATTTCATTTGTTGTCGAGAATCCAATCCGATTACACGACATTTGAAAAATCGCAAAAAGGAGGAAATATTCAAAAAGGTGGGGTTGAGAAGGGAAGTTAGTGTCCGAGTGGATCGAGGTCACGATAGCTCAAGTGGTAGAGGAGCGGCGTATCAACCCGAATGTCGTGGGTTCGAATCCCGCTCGTGCCATTGATTTTTTTATCTCAATTAAAAAACCTTAATTAATTGTAATATATTAATGGGTCACGAAATTAGTGAATTTAATGATTGAAAATGAAGTATACTTCACTAAAGCTCTCCGTGGCTATATCATTTGTCGCCGAGAATCCAATCCGATTACACGACATTTGAAAAATGGCAAAAAGGAGGGAAAACTCAAAAGGTGGGGTTGAGATGGGAAGTTGGTGTGGATCGGTGGGGGGCGCGACGCGGCGCGGTGCGGAATTGTGAAGGTCCGTGCACTATGTAGGAATAGGAACTGCTCTCGGCCACGTTGGTCGTATTTTCCCCCTCCATCTGACTAGCGCTGCGGTTCAGTGTTGATTTTGCATTTCCAGGAGTCCACGTCACAATCGTTGGCTTCGTCTTTGCAAATATGGCGTCCGATGGCAACCGAATATTCCCGAACTCAATGATTTCCGACCGCCCCGGCGCACACTAGGCCCGTAGCGCGGCGCGGAGCCGGGTTCCAAAAATCTGGCAACTTCCTACGACTCCGCGCCGCCCTACCGGTCTAGTGTGCGCTCAGCTTTATAGGAAAAAAATCATTAATCGAAACTTTGAAAAAAGTCTGATTAAAGCAGACGAACATTTCCACTAGAGACAGTCCTTCCTGCTGTAATCGAGTGACCAAATCGTCTTCAGTCCTGTGTTTGAGTTTTATATTAGTATATTAACAATTAATTAAGGTTTTTAGTTGAGATGAAAAAAAGTTAATGGCACGAGCGGGATTCGAACCCACGATCTTCGGCTAGATACGCCGCTGCTCTACCACCTGCGCTATCGTGACCTCGATCCACTCGGACATCAACTTCCTATCTCAACCCCACCTTATGAGTTTTCCCTCCTTTTTGCCATTTTTCATTAGGTGGGGTTGAGATAGGAAGTTGATGTCCGAGTGGATCGAGGTCACGATAGCTCAAGTGGTAGAGCAGCGGCGTATCTAGCCGAAGATGGTGGGTTCGAATCCCGCTCGTGCCATTGACTTGTTTATCTCAACTAAAAAACCTTAATTACTCGAAATCTACTTTTAGTCTGAGACTTAAACGCATTTTTAACTCTAACTGGAAAGCAAAAAATTTCAAACGCACGTTGACAAAACAAAACTTGTTTTTGTTCCATTTGCCACAAATTACCTATACGAATTCGGATTTGCTATATCTACAGCCAACATAAATAAATACGGAAGCTATCCAGGTACTGAACCGGACATCCGTCTCCAGCTATCAAAAATTAAAACCAACATATCCAAATTGTGTAGATTAAAACTTCTTCCAATTAATTTATTCATGTTTGGCTCGAGCTTTAGATATCTATTGATATCTATATTTTCCGTACTCCAATTGGATTTTTTTGTTCCGGATTTTGTATAAAAAGTTAAATATGTCGATCAAATGTTTGTTTTTATAATGATATCCCCTTCCATCACCTAATTAGCGAATGGACTGGCTAATTTATAAAACTTTAATTTGCTATTAAGTAAGTATCTAATTTTAAATACTTGAAGGGGCTCCGCTCTGGATTATGTTTTGAGAAAGGAGTCCGCACGCTAAAACATTTGGGAAGCCCTGTTCTATAAAAACAACTTTTCGTTACTTAATTAGTGTTTTTATTTATTTTATTTATTTATTCATTTTTTTACTATTCATCCATTCCTATATACTATCATCTTTCCGCCCTATTTTTCGTACAATTTTATTCTTCTTTGCATTTTAACTTCATATTTTCCATCTTTCTTTTTTTCATTTCCTTTTCCAGTATTCATTAATACTCCTTACTGTTTATCTTTTATTTACAATTTGAATCAGAAATTGTTTTTGTACCCTTTAATTTTTTCTTTGTTGGTTCCCTCTGTTCCTATCTGTCTGTTCTACCAATTTGCCTAGCTATGTATAGTTTCAATTTATTTTATGTCTGTTCCTTAAATGATCATTATTTTATATTTTCTATAGTATCCTTCTAACCATCTATCAATTCATTCATCTCTCTCTCTCTCTCTCTCTCTCTCTCTCTCTCTCTCTCTCCATCTATCTTCTCTCTCTCCCTCTCTCTCTCTCTCTCTCTCTCTCTCCATCTATCTATTTATCGCTATCTTCTACACGTCGGCCTTTCTAACCTATATCTGTATATGCATCAACCCTCTCTCTATATTTATATATCGATCTGCCTGTCCACCTATATCTTTTTATGTATCTGTCTAACCATTTCTATTCATATTCTTATATATCTATTCTAAATATTTATCTATACATCTATCTTACCATATATATATATTGTGTGTGTGCGTGTGTGTGTGTGTGTGTGTGTGTGTGTGTGTGTGTGTATATATATATTACGCAGGGTGGGCCACCAAGACCAGAGGGGTTAAATGCCTGGGTAGACTCGTACCCCATCCCTAAAAGGTCCGGGACTTGGTCGGCTCACGTGTCCTGCATAAACCTTTTAGACTTGTTCACAAACCCCAAGATTTTGGACCATTTAATCTCGGGGAGTGATTTGGCGATGTCCTCTCCTTCAAAAGTTTCAAATCTAGACCTAGCATACCTATCACATTCAGCGAGGTAGTGCCTTGCCGTTTCTTCTTTTATTTCGCAAAAACGGCAAAAAGGATCTGTTAGAATACCCATTCCCGAGAGATGTCTTCTCAGTGGGCCGTCAGAATACCTATCAGCCTCCTAATTCTCTTACTTGAGTTAGAGAATAGCCATTTCAATTCTGCTGGTTTGATCACCTTAAAAAACTCTTTCGATTGCCTGTGTCTGGAGGATAGATTCCATTCCTTAAGGAATTGTTTCATACCCCAGTTTTTAATACTCTCTTTCGCTGTGCTCATAGAGTAAGGTAATACCGGTTGTGGCCCGACAAACGCAGTATAGAGCCTTCTTTGGTCAGGCTATCCGCCATGGTGTCCTTTATGTACTGGTATGGGGGGGGGGTTACCTGGAAGAGATCCTATTGTAGATAGTTAGGATAGATAGAGATCCTAAAAATTTAAATAAGTACTGCTTTATACCCGTATAGGGACCGAAATGGAATACCGCCGGACTATAGGAGAATGGTCGAGCATAGCAGCGAGTTTAAAGAAACGTTTTTAGGTTTTTGAGAGATATTGGGATAATGGGTTGTATATAGTGGGATATTTACTTCATAGGTTAAAGTTTAGGTTATGTTTATGTTAGTATAGGAGTATGCTGGGCAGCAGTGCAGCATATCATCTCAAGGCTCCACCGCTGCTCCGCCAAGCAGGGGCAAGGCGGAATATCGAGTACCTCCGACCCGGATTCTAGACAGAGGATATGCATGTGTGATTGGGTTTGTATATAGGAGTATGTATGTTTTTATTGTATGAGTGAGTGTGAGAATGACTAGTTTTAGGGAGCGTAATGGCGCCGATCAGAGCCCAACCTCGGAGTCGCTCAGGAACCAAGGTGGGTGACACCCCCTGATCCATCAGGGAGAGCCAGAGGCCTCCCAGGAGGTCTTATAATTCTAATAAGTACTGCTTTTATTATATTCCAGATTTGACAATGCTGAGAGAAAATTTTGAGAAAAAAGTAATTATATACAATTCACTAGTTTTCGTGGTCCGCTTGACCAATTAATACCTTTCAATTAATTAAGGTTTTTAGTTGAGATAAAAAAGTCAGTGTCACGAGCGGATTCGAACCCACGACCTTCGGCTAGATACCCCGCTGCTCTAACCACTTGAGCTATCGTGACTTCAATCAACTCGGACACTAACTTCCCATCTCAACCCACCTTTTGAATTTTTCCCTCCTTTTTGCCATTTTTCAAATTATATCTAGTAATAATTGCAAATCGTAAACAAGTAAGCATCGCTTGTACTTTAACAAATTGAAACGTGATTTTTTGTATTCAATTTAAGCTATTTTTCTCTATATTTATAATGATAAATACGAACGCCTATCAGTCAAGGATACTCTAAGTTTTTAAATAGATACAAAAATTCAGTGTTAGTGTTTTTGTTATCGTCAGATTTGACCACATTACTGATTTTTTTAAGAAACAGAAATCACTGATACTTAAAAAAAGAGGTGTCTCAAATTATCCTGATAAACACAAAAAAAACTTTATGTAAACCAAATATGTTTATTATTTTAAATACAAACATACGAAAACTTAGTGTTTTAACTTGCAGCCAGAAGAAAAATTTAGTTAATCTTACTTTTTACAATTGTCATGGAAAAGTTAAAAAATTTATTCACTTGCTGTTTTTGGATAGAAACCTTTGAAAAGATTTTGAGCTTGAAAGCTGTTATTGATATACAAATATAAACAATGAAATCGTTTCAGATGAGTATGCGTGTTATTTTGATGAATATGAACACTAACGAGTAATAACTGGATATCCATAGTTTCTAGTATTAATTGGCCCAATTTAATAATTGCACATACCCTGACGTTGTTCCTTCTTGGTTAATCATTAGAAGAGTTAGACATGAAAAGCGAGTGAGAGAGAGAACGTGAGGGGGTGAGAGAATTTGAGAAGGAGGAAGAAAGAGAATTGAATTAAACATTTTATTTATAAAAGTTCGCAAAATTAGGTTCACTGGACCTCCCTTACATTTAACGACCAATTCGTACGTACAAATAAAGTTTACATAATTCAAAATATGTAACCACCTTTCTGCCTGACTGACATTCCCAGTGCATGCACTAATTTTTCTCAAAACCTAGTGGACCGATTTTCATGGTTGATAATTCGTTTTAAAGAAATTATCAAACATTAAAACTGGTCTATTATTTTCATTGAAAAAGCAAGGTCGACCCATTGTGAGTTGTTTTTGGTTGAAAGGATGATCGTCGTGTCAGAGTGCATTGTTTTTCAGGAGGATTATTTACGCAGTCTAAGCTGGGAACTACCCGATGCAACGCTGTGCGACGCTACCCGAAGCAAATCCAAAGTCTAATTTTCCAAATGATTGCATATTACCCCCGTGCCCATCTACCCAATGCTATGCTACCCTACTCTACGCTCTGCGATCCCCACTGCCCAGATATTCGTCGGGCAGCATGGAGTACAGTCGAAGACAAAAGAACTCATATTTTTATTCAAACTACATGTATTATAGTCGTTATATTGGGTTGTCCGGAAAATAATGCAGGATTTTGGTATTAAACAAAAAAAAAAGAAACTAGTTACTTTAAAGCAATGTTCTTTAATCAAAATAATTTCCCATACTCTCAATACATTTCTCCCAACGTGTTGGTAACTTATTNTGACATTCATACAAATGAGTAATCCTGTAAACGTAAACAGAATATTTTATATAGATTTTTTTTAATGAAAACTTAAAATCCTGCATTATTTTCCGGACAACCCGATATTAATTACAACATACTTATTTTAATATAAACCAAATTAACCGAGATCAAAAATTTATTAGTTCTTAATTTTTTTTAATTAATTTTAACGGTTTGGTAGAAAATTGATCAAAACACCGGAATACCATTTTTTTAGGTAATGAATTTAACTAACAATTTATTGCACGGTTTTGCTCATAAAATTACACCATTTTCGTCGAGTAGCTTCAGAACAGGACACTCATATTTTTTGTAGTTTACTTCAAACTAAGTATATGTAATTTTGTCGTTATATTAATTACAACAGTCCTATTTTAATGTAAACCAAATTAAACGAGTCATAAGTTTTTATGCAAATTATTTAATTATGAAGGTTAGAAAGAAAATTTATCAAAACACCGGAATAACATTATTTAAAACAATTAAGTTTAACGAACAATTTATTACATGGTTGTGCTCATAAAATTTAACTAACAATTTATTACATGGTTGTGCTCATAAAATTTAACTAACAATTTATTACATGGTTGTGCTCATAAAATTTAACTAACAACTTATTACATGGTTTTGCTCAAAATAATGCATTAAGAATAAAAGAGGCGTTGCGATTGTGATACTGATTTGTGATACACGCAACGTGGCTGAACGTGGCGTGCGCTTGACGTCGGATAGATGTGCACACCCTACCAAAACGTGAGAAGGCGTCGGGTAGCATCGGGTAGCGTCGCATAGCGTTGCATCGGGTGTGTTCCCTGCTTAAAGCGAGTATCACCTAAATACCTATTTCTTTTAAGTCTTCCTTCCTTTCTTGGGTTGAAAATTGTGTTCTTTCTCTTTTATTTTATTTTATTTTATAATTGTTTTACAAGGGTTCGCAACAGCAGAGGTTATATCAACCCTCGGGTCTTCGAATTTTTGAAGAAACAAAACCCAGTTTTAAGTATGTCTGGTTCGAATGCACGGCCGCTGGTTTCGAACCCGTGACCTTTACTTACGGTGATGAACGCCATGACAACGCCTACCGTTGGGGGCCACCCACGCCCCCTTAAATTTAAGATTTCAACGAGGGTTATTTTTTTAACAATTGATTTTTAAAATTACTTTGTGTAGCTGGATAGGGTTGTTTTGACAAGGTTCATCCTTATTAAATTGAAATTTTCGAGCGAAATTACCCGGACTAGGTATTAGAGGGTTTTTATTATATAGATATGCTTTAAAATTTCTATAGGGGATGTTTCCGTAATTCGTTCCTTGCCAGTCCGTCTTGACTTCTACTTCGAGCTAAGTAAATGAGCCAGACTGACAACAGTATTTGGTTGAATTGGCCAATTCGTCTTCAAAACCAATGTCAAAAGCTGTCATCTACCCAAAAGACACAGCATGCCTAGGTTCTTTTTTTTTTAAAAAAAAAAGATAGTTCTTACTCACAGTAAGTTGTTTTCCAACGTTCCGGATTTCGAGCCCTTAGCTCATCATCAGGTTGAAGGATTTTCTTCCTTAAATCACTGCAAGACAACTTACTGTGAGTAGGAACTACCTTTTCTAAAAAAAAGACTGAACACCGCACTCACTCCATCATTCATCATTTCTAGCATGCCTAAGTTGTTCTGTTGATCAAAAAATTTTTTTTTAAAACCGACGACAATAAGCGGTTTCACAACCTTAAACTCATGAATAAGATTTTAACTTATGTGTGGTGTTTAGTGACCGTTAGTTAATGATTATTTGGAAATCGTGAGATGCGGTCTGGTGTGACGTAGGTTTACACACAAAAATGACACATCTGCACAGAAAACAAACACTTTGAGTGAGTACAAATACTTTGATTGAGTCTAAAATTTCTAACATTGTATAAATTCATTTTTTCCCATCCTACATGTACTTGTATAATTTAAACAACGTTTATAAATCCCAGGCCCTGAAGATGATCTCATCGAAAGATCGAAACGTTGGCACAATAAAGAAAATGTTTTTCTAAAACCTACGTCACACCAGACCGCATCTCACGATCTCCGAATAATCCAACTTTTCACTTATTTTGTTCGCGATCTTTACTGGAAACTAAAGTTAATTTATTAGTTCTATTTATTTCATGTTTTCTTTTATTTTCTATTTATTTATTATTACAAAAAAAGCTTGATTTAGCATCAGGAATGTTGGGGACCGGAAAGGGTCAAAAGCAGATACTTTTAAAGCTTACAGATTTATTTCTTACATTGTTGAACTTTCTTTCCTTAAAACTAAATTAATAAAAGAATATCGAAACAGAACCAAAAACACTTTCAATGAAGATGTGAAGTTTTTGAAGATGCTGATTATGTAATAAATAAAAAAGAAGAGAATGAACGGACAAACTTTAACTTATGAACTCATGAGTGAAATGATATAAATTTCACCTTGTGTTGTACGTAATAATTACGAATTATTTTCTTCAATGAACTATCGTAGAGACATATGATTCTATTATTTCTATTATTTAAGAAGGTTTTTTTTCAAAAATCCAAAATAAATTGTTAGAATAAATGTAAATATTTTTTCTGAATAAATTTTATTTCGCTTCGTCTAACCGATATGTTGTTTTTATTTATTTTAAAGCAGCACTTATTTTTGTTGCTTACTGGGCGACGAATTCGACTTTAGAAATGACATGACATTTTGT
The DNA here is from genome assembly GCF_000648675.2 of Cimex lectularius. Classification (NCBI taxonomy): domain Eukaryota; kingdom Metazoa; phylum Arthropoda; class Insecta; order Hemiptera; family Cimicidae; genus Cimex; species Cimex lectularius. Next base: position 160,002 of record NW_019393013.1, on the reverse strand, counting down.
TAGTTTACCTTTTATTCCTGTTACATTCAATTTAATGTATATAAACAAGCGACACAGATCAGTTTTGGCCCACAGCACATCAAAATTCAAGTCGCAACTTTCCTCCTCCCTTTGAATAGACAAATTACACATTCAAGAAAACAACTTTCAACATATTTATAGACACGAGAGTGAGTATTTCGATGTTATTTTCTGGGCTTTGACTTTTTCCGTCTCATAATAAAATCTTAAGTCAAACCGTTCCGTTAACGCGAAAAAAGTAAATGTCCAATGAAATTTTTAACCCATAAATTTACGAACGATTTCCCGCAAGATTGGTCACTATTCGTTTTCGTTTCAGAAACGGGCAACAAAAAATTATGAGTGCTAATAAATCGGCATAGTAAAAACTTGGCATTTCTGTTCTTTTTCATCATAACAATTTATTCGTAATATCTTCATGTTGTTTGAAGAGCCAGTTTTAAATTTCAAAACAAATTTCCCAGCTGCATATACTCAGTTGAAATGGCCAATGAATGATTTAATATTTTTATTTGCCTAGATATTAAACACAATTCAGCAATTCAAAATTGTAAAATGATTGATTTGACACGGTGGTTCTTGTCTTGTCTGCACCAACTCTTCAGTTCTCCATCGACCCTCTCGTTGGGTTCTTGTTGGAGAGATACCACGAACTGGAGAGAATTGGTGGTTGTTGTCTGGGTGAACGCATAGGTCTGGAGGAGTAATAAAAAGGTAGACAAGGTTGCTAAGGCCAAGACATCCCAGTCAGACAGACAGACACACAGTCCAGCCATCTAACATTCAAAATGCATTTAAAAAAAAAATTAATAAAAGAAATTGGTAGCGTCAGTGGGCCGGCTTTGGCATATGAGAGCATTGACGACAGGTGGGACCCTTGGATAGTGATAGGCTCAACTATTTACACATACGTATTTGTGCATGTGCATGTGCAGGTTTGAGCTTTTATAAATCAGTAATCAAAACTACAAACCAACTTTAACCTCAAAAATGATTTGGAAGATCTTCAAACTATTTAATGGAAATCATATAAAACCCAATTAAAAAACATAAAATGTTGTAAATATCTATATTCAAACTGATTGTTAATTGGGCTGCTATCAGGTACTTTCAGTATTTTACTGTACCGTTCAAACATGTGGCAAAATCACCCAATAAAGATTGTTTAGCATATCTACCACTTCATGCCAATTTAGCCCCTTTCCCTCTGAACTCCCTGAACTGAACCATATTCAAAAAAGTATGAGATATCTGGCATGTCCAGGTTTCATAAAACAGAAGTAAATACAGTCCCTAATGTTCGTTAATTAAGTCCATACAGTTCCTCTTCCTCAACATATTTGAGATTTATGTGCTAAGTTGACTATTGTGAATGGCTAGGATTTGAACAGAGAACCATTAGTGTGGCAGATTCAAGTTGGATGCCCTAACGATTCAGCAGTCTTATTACGATGTACCTGCTCATTATAATGTAAAATTAATTAAGGTTTTTAGTTGAGATAAAAAAGTGAATGGTACGAGCGGGATTCGAACCCACGATCTTCGGCTTGATACGCCGCTGCTCTACCACTTGAGCTATCGTGACTTCGATCCCCTCGGGCACTAACTTCCCATCTCTACCCCACCTTTTGAATCTTCCCTCGTGTTGTGTAATCGGGTTGGATTCTCGACGACAAATTAAATGGCCAATGGAACCCAACCCGATTACACAACATTTGAAAATGGCAAAAAGGAGGGAAAATTCAAAAGGTGCGGTTGAAATGGGAAGTTGGTGTCCAAGTGGATTGAGGTCACGATAGCTCAAGTGGTAGAGCAGCGGCGAATCAAGCCGAAGAGCATGGGTTCGAATCCCACTCGTGCCATTGACTTTTTTATCTCAACTAAAAACCTTAATTAATTGTAATATATTAATTGGTCAAGCGGACCACGAAATTAGTGAATATAATGGCCAATCTACCAATCTATGTTTGTAGAAGAAAAATGAGACTGCAGTTGTTATTATTTATTATTTTGTAATATTTTGTAAAACCATTTATTTGATACTGTATTTAGGAATTTTGTTATAATAGTTAAAAGTATTACAGTGATGCTGTCTTCACCATGATTTTTTTTTAGACAACAAAAGCAAATTTAAATCTATGGACCAAGAGTACATACATGAGGCGATCTCCATGAGCATTGGTGACAATGAAGATGAAAAAGGATCTGAAACAAAACGGTGATTTATTTTTATATATTTAAAACTTTTAAATAACAGATAATTATTTTCAGGACGAACTGGCTTGCTCGGCAGCTAAGCAAACAATTCAATTTACCAGACCACCCTGTCGTTCAGTTTATAACGTACGTTTTAATCGGGTTTCTCATTTGGACCCTGCTTTTCCTCTTGTTGCACGATGAAGTCCTCCTGAACGGTGGCCTTTTCAATCTTTTGTCTCTGTTCGTGCTGGCCTTTGCAGTCGGGTTCGCAGTCTCTTTTGCTAAACTACCACCGCTGCTAGGAATGCTTATAACTGGTATTGTGCTTAGAGCAATAGGCTTCTTTCATGTCTCTGGAATATACGTACAAGTTGTTATAGTGCTGAGGTAAGTGAACACATTTTTGTTTTTCCTGCATTCTTTAGAGCTTAAAAGCAAAATAATTTGTTTCAATAGGAATATAGCTTTGACAGTTATTCTAATTAAAGCAGGCCTTGGCTTGGACGCTCCAGCTTTGATGAAATTAAAATTCACAGTGCTCAAACTTGGAATATTCCCATGTGCAGGAGAAGCTGTTGCTACAGGAATATTAAGTTATTATTTTTTAGGATTTCCTTGGCTATGGGCATTTTTACTAGGGTATTTTTTTTAATGTTAAATTTTGTATGTGTTGGAAATTTAATTTGCAAATTTTTTCATAGGTTTCTTTTAAGCCCAATTTCACCGGCTGTAGTTGTCCCGACCTTGTTAAATCTTAAAGAAAGGGGCTATGGGAACGATAAAGGCATCTCTACACTCGTCATTGCTGCTTCAAGCCTCGATGATATATTTTCAATATCAATTTTCGGCTTGTTGCTCTCGTCAATATTTTCTATAGGTGAGCCGATATTGTGATTTGCAGTCAAATAAATTCTTTGATATTCATACGTACGTGTTGATTTGAAAGGTAGCTTGACTATGGCTTTGATAAGAGGACCCTTGGAGCTGCTTACTGGACTCGTTTTCGGTGTGGTATGGGGCTTTGTCTGTTCCGGATTTCCACACAGGGATGATGTAAGTTTGATGGAAAATAATCTAAATATATTGGTACTTTTCAAATCTGATCTTGAATTGGGTTGACATCACTAATGAGCAAAACAGACCAGTAACAAGACATACAAGGGCTTAATGTCCAATAAACCGTTGGTTGTTACAGGCAGGGGTTAAGCAACTTCACAATACTTTTTTCGTACTATTGTCAATTAAAAACCAAGGGCTATGCTGGGATTCGAATCCGAACCCACTAGCAGCACTAGCAACCAAGTCGGACACTCTAAACCTCTCAGGCAACGGAGTCCCCAAAACCAGACAATATTGACAATATATTAGCAGTTATGAATGAAAAGATAATTTGGCTCAGAGATCTCCCTGACCTCCAGAATCTCTCTAATGCACATTCAGATAGGATTTTCCAACCTATATCCTGATCATCTTTTATCATCCTAGTGATCCTTTTCTCGCTGGTTTTGTCTCTAACATAATTTTTTGTTTATCACCATGGTCTGTGATGAGCAGACTAAAACAGTGCCTATAGTCAAACAAGGATGATCATAAATGACCCAAAAATAGGTTCATAAATTTGCAAACAATATCTTACAACTTTCTGACATGCTTGGAGGCTGTCCATTTTCTAATTTTTGTGCCAAAGACAAGTTTCAGACCATTAAAAAACATGGTAACACAAATTAACCTACAATTAACAACAAATTAACATTTCTCTTAGGGAAAGAATAATACATAAAATTTGAAAAATTGTTCTAAATCCTTATATAAAACATGATTTGGTCGAATAAAATTGAAAAAGTGACATTTTCCATTCACAGGATTGTTTAGTGTTAAAAAGAAGCCTGCTGATCGGACTCGGAGGGGTTGTTTTTATTTTGGGCTCAACTTATCTCAACTATCCTGGGGCAGGGCCGCTTGCATGCATAACTGCAGCATTTGTAACAAACATATCGTGGCAAATGCAAGGCTGGGGTTTTGACAAACCTGTAAGTGTTGAAGTGACAACGGCTGGAGATTTTTTCTCATTTATAAATTTACTTTGAAAGAACCCAGTGGCACAAGTGTATTCACAACTTTGGGTCATGGTCCAGCCGGTGCTTTTCGGCCTGATAGGAGCTGAAATTGATGTCAACACTCTACAACTGACCCAAGTGATTAACAGCATTGCTATCGTCATAGCAGCTCTTGCCGTAAGTATTTTTACTATCTTTGAAGCTAAAGTTACAAAATTATGCCTGCAGAATAGCTCATAAAAGGAACATTTTAATATGACGTTCATAACAAATTAGTTTTTAAAGTATTTTATTAATTCTTACAAAGATTTTCTTTTTCTTGCTTACTAAGTCACAGTGGAAAGTTCACATTGGGTTTAGAATCAATTAAAAATTAAATATAATCTATCATGATCCAAAGAAAGAAAATTGTAGTTTTTTGATGACATTTTCCATCTCATATATAAATTAAAAATTAAAATTACCATTCTGATAAATTGCTTAGTTCAGGATTGCCGTATGCTTTCTTTCTCTGATCGGCGGATCGCTCAACTGGAAAGAGATGCTATTTGTTAATCTCGCTTGGCTGCCCAAAGCTACTGTTCAGGCTGCGTTTAGTCCCCAGCCTCTCGATTATCTAAGAATTACAAACTCGACGGACAAACAAGCCTATGATATTGCCCACTTAGTTTTAACGATGGCCATCGTCGCTATAATAATAACAGCTCCTATAGGAGCGATCGCAATATCGCTGACAGGCCCGTACCTGCTGAACAAGACAGAGAAGCCCACTAAGAGTGCTGGTTAAGTAAGTCAAAGCAGATTCTGTTTGCCACGATTCTAATATTTTTCCTTTTTTTAAGGGATTTGAAGAGTTTAACATAACCTCAACAAAAAACCAAAACTGTAAGATTTAAATAAATGTACTGTAACATCAAATGAAATGTTTTTATAAAGAAAAAGACTTGATTTAGAAAATTTAGTGTATATAATGGCTGTTATTATATATAAACGTTAAAAAGGTAAAAACATCAATATTTAATAAATAACCGTTTTACATATCATGGCAACAAACATTCCATTATTTTGCCCTTTTTCCTTCCAATGCTTTGCTGAAGTAATATAATGAATGAATAGCATAACTCATAATTATAATTGAACACAACGTTTATTAAAATAATTTTAATATTGCAGTATTGAAATAATCCACTCTTTAACATTTTTTAAATATACAGTTTGCTCATTTTTGATCATTGAGGATGATGAGAAGCCAAAACGCCTGACAGCTCAAAACAGCAAATATAGGCAGACCAAAATGATAGTTTATCACACTGTAAACCTCAAGATGAATTTTTTTTTAAATAATTAACCTGTCAGGCAAACTCCTATAATTGTCAATGTACAACTTAAGGCAAAGCTACAAAAACTATAAAAACAAACAAGACCCAATTAACTCCTGATAATAATTTCCTATTGGCAACCACAAAATGTATCCTTTTATATAAGGCTTCCTCCCATCCTCTTCACAGAGATAAACGCTCTTGGGCCAAGTTTGATGAAAAAAATCCACCATCTTCATGCTTAACAACATCCATAATCTTTTACAAACAAATGTTATAGAATATTGGAATAATCCTGTACCTCCTATTTTTTTTTTTCTTTCCGAGCCATTTCCCCTTCCGAGTTTAAACATGTGATTGGCCATTTCTCCCTCAAAAAGAATCCTGGTTTTGATTTGATTACTTGTCAAATCCTTCACTATCTACCAAAGAAAAACCCTTGATTTCCTTACATCATTTTTAATTTTTATTTAGAAATCGTGAGATGCGGTCTGGTGTGATGTAGGTTTCAGAAAAACATTTTCTTTATCGTGCCAACGTTTCGATCTTTATTGAGATCATCTTTATCGAAACGTTGGCACGATAAAGAAAATGTTTTTCTAAAACCTACGTCACACCAGACCGCATCTCACGATTTCTAAATAAATATCGATTAACGGTCACTAATCACCACACATCATTTTTAATGCTGATGTAAGGACAACCTTCCAACAAACATCTGCATTTTGTATTTTTAAGTGTATCGTACTTTATGTTTTTAATTTTTTATCCACGGTATTTTGTTGTTTATCAATGATAAATTTAACTTTTGACTGTGTATCATAATTGAATGTATATTGACCGAACAATTTTGCAAAATGCTCGAATTAATTTCGGATCCGCGGTAGGGCTGGTATACATTTAATTATTAAATAAGAACAAAAGATTCCGGATTCAACATTTATTATGTCTTTACAAATTATAGTAATGTATGTCGGCACTTTAATCTAATTTAACAATATTCTTTATAACTAAATTTGATTTACATATGAATTTATTATCTTATAAATAATCAAGAGTTTAATATACAAAATATTTGAGTTCATTTCTTGGCGAAGAATTTAATTATCAAATCTGTAGATGAGGCAGGCGGGCAACAATAATAATAAAAGCTCAAACACACAGAACGCGTTACTACGCGACGTTCGGCGTTACTGTAACGTCGCGTTACGGCGATACAGTTGTATTGCATTGCATTGCATCATCCCGGCCACACACTTGGCGTTATCACTCAGCGCTACCTTTCGGAACGCGACGTTAACTTTTCGGGTTGTACAAAATTACAAAAGTAACGCGCGTTACCGGCGTTATTGGTGACTCTTTTTTCTCGAAAACATGGGTGACGATACAGAGAAACTCATTGAACAAGTGAGAAAGTACCAAAGTAGCAGTAGATCGTGCAGTTCTTCAAAATTTTGTTTTGACATTCGAAAATAATCAAAAAAGCGATCTTCACGAGAGCGCAGCTCCCTGCACAGACGGTGGTATTCACCCAGGTTTTCCCTCCTTCTATTTACTGGGTGAACCCAATACCGCCTCCTCCTATCACTCTCAATTAAAGCAAGAAGAACCAAAGCTTCCTCCTCCTCAGAACTACTCATGATTGCTGTACAAACTCAACCACAGTACTGTATCGCCCGCCCAGATAACGCTGCGTGTGTGACAGCCAATATCGCCGAACGCCGCGTTACGGGGCGTTCCAGTAGCGTTGCGTAGTAACGCGTTCTGTGTGTTTGAGCCTTAAGAAGAGTAATCTCGAGCACAATGTATCAGCACGAGATTGTTACCTGATGTCTAGTTGACGTCAGCGGATAGGATATACAGCCTCTCTTATGATTCATGCGGCGGTTAGAATAAAGTGCCTTCACGATGGCGGATTTTGTCTAAGGCAGACGACACGACGGGTTTGGTAATTTTCTGGTTATCCAAACTGAACACCGGACTGACACTTCATAAAACCAGAGGTTTTCGTTCACGCATGCGCACAAAGAACGCGGTCTTGACACTTTTAAAGTTGTTCGGAGACTGTCACAAACATCTGATCGCAGACCAGAGGACTACAAAACAAAAGAACTCAAACCCATGGCATCTAAATAATTACTTTAATATTGTTGACCACAACATTGGATTTATCCCAATCTTCTAGAGACAATAATGAGGAATGAGGCAGGATCTGCTGACTCATACAATTCATGAGAAACGTGTTTTTAACTCCTTCAACCTGAAAAAGACCTTTTAATGCTTGAAATATGGAACCTTTGAACCCGCAAACTATGAGTAAGAACAATCTTTTAACGTAGTTTATCCTTAGTTATATTCACAAAATTGTTTTCCTCCTAACTCGGTCTACTCCTCTTCAAGGCAATACCTGCATAACCTATCTTCTGCCACTACTATTTTCAAATTCCTATTGAGTCCGCATTGAATGTTTTTCAAATTGGTTGCAGCAGATTTGTAGTAAAGTTTGACGAGACTTTCTTGGCATTATTTTACCTGCTTCCATCTTGAAGTATTGTTCTACCAATTATGTTTAATTTGATCAATTCAATAATTACTATATTTTTATGGTAGTTTGAAATTGTACGGAAAAGTTTCTGGTGAAAAACCCTCCCTGGCTGATTTAACAGCCTCTTAGTTGCTGCTAGACAGTTTCTTCTCTGCTCCTATTATGCCCAGATCCTTGTTTTGAAGTCATTTGAAAAAATTCTCCACAAGAAAGTTAATGATGAACTCATTTGTCTCTAGAGCATTATAATGACGATTTGCGATAATGTAACCATTTAGAAAAAGAGTAGGACAAAAGTAAACAGCTGTTCCTCTATTAACCCATGTGTTTGAATGCCGTTTGACGATTTCTTCACAAAAACGTGAACGAAGGCAAAGTGAATTGGCTTAAGATTAGTCAGAAATGAATTCATTTGCTTCCAGTAGATTACTATAACTAAATGGTTCAGAAAAGATTCTTAGAACGTCTAGAAAGGGAATATTGCAAATTTAACCTAGATTTTCCGTTGCGTTAGACGAATCTTTATAATTAGGAAAACGAAATAAAGTGGAGGTGTCGAAATAAAATGGGCAGATTAGTTATCAGAAACGAAGTTATGCACTTCCTAGCACTTTACAATCATATAATAATGAATCATTTCAGGAAAAAAAATGGCAACTACCTGTAACCGACTATTGCAAACTAAAAGATTGAAAATTGAAGTCATTTGCCTTCAATACATTTTGATGACTTCGATAATAATGAAGTAGTTCGAAAAAGATAACAGGAAACTTTAGTATACAGTTATTGCAGACTAAACGCAAAATTTACAGAGGAATTCTTCACAACAAAGAGAAAAACTAGGTCGTTTGCTTCCAGTGCATTTCTATTTTATAGTTATTATAAACTTAGATTTTGCATGGCATTTCGAGGAATCATTCACAAAAAAGTGAAAAATGAAGTCCATTTTTATGACTATTTACGACAACGATGCGGTTCAGACAAAATAAAAGTCTTCAACAAGAATGATAAATTGACGTCATTTATATTCAGTACTTTGTGGTGTTTAGTGACCTTTAGTTAATGATTGTTTGGAGATCGTGAGATGTGGTCTGGTGTGACGTAGGTTTTAGAAAAACATTTTCTTTATCGTGACAACGTTTTGATCTTTATTGAGATCATCTTCAGGGCTCAAAGTATTTGTTTTTCTCACGATCGAATAATTATATTCAGTACGTTATAATAATCCTTTACTATAAGGAAGTGGTTCAGAGTAGCCACGATTTGAGTGGAAAATTTCTCTTTGTTGATTTTTACGACGTTAATTTGTTATAGTTCACGTGTGAAATGTGCCAACAGGGAGAAAAATATATCATTTTTTACATTTTTATAAATTTTCTTGTTAACATTGCGAAATAAATAATCATCTGGTCTGTCGTTGCACTCATTATTTAGCTCTAACTTCTCACTGTTTAGCTTTGTTAAAATAGTTGTTACGAGAATCATCCCTTGTTCTTTGGAAGGTTAAAAAGGACGTTTTTCTATAGTTTTCTACAAAAATTCGTCCAGTAGTGAAAACATATTTGGCACCCGTTGTATTCTACATGCTACGTTTCTAGTTCTAAAAACCCATTAAACGGTTCACCGTAGCAAGTCTAGAAGAAAGCCACTGAAGTCACTACTTCCTATCATCAGTCGTTTTTCTGCAAAAAGTGAATTTAATTCGACATCCTGCAACCCACAAGGAATAAAGACTCTCTCAAATGTAAGTACAAAAATTAAATTAAAAGTTTGGGATGATAAATAATATCCTATACATAAAAAGGCGTTCAACGGGAGAAGGGTAGGTTAAAACAGGCATGGAACAATGTCTTAATACACTTCTCATTTTTATTGTTCTTTGTAAGCATCGTAAATTTTTAGGGGGCTTAATGAGCAACTTAGCCAGTAGCAAGCCATAGCTTACCACGTCGACCAGTTGTAGTTTTAATTAAAAAAAAAATGCCTTGTTCTCGAAACAGCTGTATCTTTTTGGTTAGGAAAATAATTATGTGGAAAGAAAAAAAACGTTGTAAGTAGACAGTATTAAGTTTAAATTTATGAAATTCTGTATTTAAAAGTTTTTCGTGTTTTTTTCACAATTTGACAATCGGTTTACAGTTGATGATTTATTGCCAAAATTATTGCGTTCATTTTTTTCGAAATACAATCCGCAGCAGTGAACAAAGAGGTTTTGGTGTGTGGCTGTGTAACTAAATTTATGTAACGAAATTTTTCTAAAATCCATTTTTCATAAAGACGCTACTTTTAGCAAAATGTATACCTACTTTTTGTTGAATGGAGGCCGATTGATCCGACAAGTTTTGGGCTTTTAGTCTTTCACAATACGTGCAGTTCAAAATTGAAACAACTCACAGACCTCAACACAATTTAATAGAGTGTCATAAAAAATTACCGTTTTTCTTGCTAATTTAAAAATTTTTTTTTTTTTTTTTAATATTCAAAGTGTATACCGTTGTGTTCTATGGTTTGTTGCCATCTCGAGGCCAGGTGACGGATTCCTTCACGGTACCATTTTGTTTGTGTTTTGAATGGAAGAAATCCGCAACTTCATGTTGAACCTCATCCAGGGAATTAGTTTTTTAGTTTTCTACTGAAGATAATGAGCCATGGACCGGAACTGATGTAGTTGAAAGGTGCGCTAAGTGGTCTGTAAGGAGGATGAGGGAGTTGTTCAATTTCATCCAAATCTGTAATTTTTTCGTTTGGAGAGTGTGAAGTCGGGCGTTATCTTGAAACAAAACCCGATTTCTATTTACAACTCCTGGGTAACGCTGGTTCAAAACATCTTACATTTTTTGTACGAAATTTTTTACATTTTTTGAAACTGTTCACAATAAAGTTTTGAGATGTGGAATGTTTAGTGATCGTTAATCAATGATAATTCGGTGATCGTGAGATGCGGTCTGGTGTGTCTTAGGTTTCAGAAAAACAGAGCCTGGGATTTATAAACATTGTTTAAATTTTACAAATACATATACGATGTGAAGAAAATGAATTTATACAATGCTAGAAAATTTTAGATTAAAAAAATGAATTTATATAATGATAGAAAATTTTAGATTTAAAAATTTTTCTAGCATTGTATAAATTCATTGTTTAATTTAAAATTTTCTATCAATATATAAATTCATTTTTTTAATCTAAAATGTTCTAGCATTGAATAAATTTATTCTTTTTTAAATGTAAAATTTTCTATCATTACATAAATTCATTTTTTTAAATATAAAATTTTCAAGCATTGTAAAAATTCATTTTTTTTATCTAAAATTTTTTAGCATTGCATAATTTCATTTTTTTAATCTAAAATTTTCTAGCATTGTATAAATTCATTTTTTTTTTACATCCTACATGTATTTGTAAAATTTAAACAATGTTTATAAATCCTAGGCTCTGAAGATGATGTCAATAAAGATCGAAACTATGGGACGATAAAGAAAATCTTTTTCTAAAACCTACGTCACACCAGACCGCATCTCACGATCTCCGAATAATAATAATAAGTTTTAATCGACCTTCTAGAATGAACTCGTAATTAATTATGCCTTCGTAATTCCAATACAGAGAGCTTTGCCTTTTTTGTCGAATAGTCCTGGTTTTGTGACTGGTAGTGAAGGCTGATTAGAGTCCAACCTGATGATGAGCTAAGGTCTCGAAATCAGGATTGTTGGAAAACAACTTGCTTTGAGTAGGAACTATCTTTAAAAAATTAAAAAATATAAAAAAAACTCCAAGACAAAATTGGAGGCATCAGGCAAGACGAGATCTTTTTTTACACAAAATCTATACGGGATTTCAATTTCCAAGAAAATTAATTCGGTAATTTTTAATGTCTCACCCTATTACATATAAAAAAAATTCTTCTTATAATACAAAAATAGTAAAATATTCAACTTTAGTTGAAATGTGATTCATCTAACCTAAAAATGTTTAAGCTCATGGAAGTGAGGGTAAAAATACTCGGCTTGCCAAGATCGGCTCCGTGTACTCGCTCAGTGCAGCGTCGTCACGGTATGCTGACTTGGACGATGAAACTGAAGATAGATTGAAGAACATAACCTACCATGACTCGGACAGTGATCTTTCGGGAGAAAGGTATTTAAAAAAGTATATAAACTAGTACTTTTCAAGATCCATATTTCAATTTTGTTTTTCAGCTGCTCTTTGAAGTTTAAGAACTGGATAAGAAAGCAGGCGTTTCTTCCAAATGATTTTTCTGTCTCGGCCACAGGAGATCTCTTGTTCGTCATTCTCACATTGTTAATCACCATGTTGTTCTTTAATGAAAAAGCGTTGCCGGGCGGTGAAATCTTCCACTTGCTTTTCCTCGTGGTATCCTGTTTTTTCGCTGGTAAATTCTTCGCTTTTATCCGTTTGCCGCCACTATTGGGACAGCTCTGGATGGGGATTTTGCTGAGGACGTTTGACCTTATAAAAACTGGGAGCGTGTACTTTTTCCTCATCACCGCCGTGAGGTAAATGTCAATCGTTTCAACCGACCTCTTCTGTTTCAATTTAAATCTCTCGTTATTTATTTAGGCAGGTTTCGATGGCGATTATATTGCTCAAGGCCGGTCTGGGATTGGAACTTCATTCGATGCTTAAACTCAAATGGATGATATTCAAATTGACGTTTTTCCCGTGCATAGGCGAAGCAACAGCTGCAGCATTCATCTCACACTACGCTCTCGGCTTCAATTGGTTCTGGGGCTTTCTAATGGGGCAAGTTATTATTACATAAAACATATACATACACATTTTAAGTATTCCATAATGTGGAATTAGTCAAAAATTCTTTTTTTGTTTGCGTTTGTCTTTTCACTATTTGGAACAACATGAAAGTCAAATAAAAACAGGAGTGTACACTCATATCTACAAATACCTATTGTTTAAGAATGTATCTTTCTGAATTTATCAGGCTTTCAGCCAGCCCAGATCTCAAACCTCTATACTACAAATTATGGTCGGGGGGCTTAAGCTGGGCGCACACTAGATCGGTGGGGGGCGCGACGCGGCGCGGTGCGGAATTGTGAAGGTCCGTGCACTATGTAGGAATAGGAAGAAGGAACTGCTCTCGGCCACGTTGGTCGTATTTTCCCCCTCCATCTGACTAGCGCTGCGGTTCAGTGTTGATTTTGCATTTCCAGGAGTCCACGTCACAATCGTTGGCTTCGTCTTTGCAAATATGGCGTCCGAGGGCAACCGAATATTCCCGAACTCAAAGATTTCCGACCGCCCCGGCGCACACTAGGCCCGTAGCGCGGCGCGGAGCCGGGTTCCAAAAATCTGGCAACTTCCTACGACTCCGCGCCGCCCTACCGGTCTAGTGTGCGCTCAGCTTTATAGGAAAAAAATCATTAATCGAAACTTTGAAAAAAGTCTGATTAAAGCAGACGAACATTTCCACTAGAGACAGTCCTTCCTGCTGTAATCGAGTGACCAAATCGTCTTCAGTCCTGTGTTTGAGTTTTATATTAGTATATTAACAATTAATTAAGGTTTTTAGTTGAGATGAAAAAAAGTTAATGGCACGAGCGGGATTCGAACCCACGATCTTCGGCTAGATACGCCGCTGATCGACCACTTGAGCTATCGTGACCTCGATCCACTCGGACATCAACTTCCTATCTCAACCCCACCTTATGAGTTTTCCCTCCTTTTTGCCATTTTTCATTAGGTGGGGTTGAGATAGGAAGTTGATGTCCGAGTGGATCGAGGTCACGATAGCTCAAGTGGTAGAGCAGCGGCGTATCTAGCCGAAGATGGTGGGTTCGAATCCCGCTCGTGCCATTAACTTTTTTTTCATCTCAACTAAAAACCTTAATTAATTGTAATGTATTAATTGGTCAAGCGGACCACGAAATTAGTGAATTTAATATATATTAATCAATATAATTTTTGCCGTCGTTGTTGACCATATTATTTTTCATTTCAACCAATACCTTAGATAAAAATAATTCATATTAGTATTTTATGCAACAAACATTTTTAGTTGAAGGTTTGTCTAATTGTAAACATCCTGAGCTGTCGTGACAAAACTTAGGTCTAGATTAGCAAACATTTAACTATTATTTTAAGTGCGAATACGTTGGTTAATAGGAGCCAGTCAAATTGGTCCATTGTGCGTAAATGCTTAAATAAGTAAGTTTACTTTCCTCTAAAAGAGCTGAAAGAAAGACACTTTGAAATTTTCTGATGATGACTTGTTTCTCAGAGTATTACATACACGTGGTCTGTAGTAAAAGATGGACGCTGCTTACTGTAGTAACGATTTTAACACAAAGATTCTCATTCAGTAACGGGGGGACATAACCCTTCCCAGATCAATTTATATACTTTTTCTTTTTCAAATCTTGTGTATCGACTATGGTACTGTGACAATTTATTTGTTCTACTTATGTCAATAATGTATCGAAGCTGTAATAATAAACTGTAAAGAAGGGAATTAGACGATGTATTTTTGTTTGTAACAATTTCAGATTTCTTTTGAGTTCGATTTCACCTGCAGTTGTCATCCCACCCTTGCTCCATTTGAAAGCTCAAGGCTACGGCGAAGACAAAGGAATCTCTACAGTCGTCATAGCTGCAGCCGGGTTGGATGACATCCTCTCCATTTCCTGTTTCAGTCTTTTCCACTCCATTTTGTTCAAACCGTCGGGTTCGTTGAATAGAATTGAATCTGATTGAATTGCCTGCCCACCGTGAGATTAATTTGAGTATTTCTTTTTTAAGCCAACGTTTACCGTGAAATCCTGCATGGCCCAATTGACCTCGTCCTCGGGTCTTTCACCGGGGCGGTGTGGGGCTTAATTGCCGCTCTGTTTCCACACAAGGAGGATGTAAGCAGTTTGGGATTCACTCACTTTGACGTTTATTAAAACGCTTCATTTTTGTAGGATTTCGTCTCCATCAAAAGAAGCGCGATGATCTCGATGGGAGGAATATGTGCAGTACTAGCAAGCATTCACTACAACGTGGACTCTGCCGGTCCCATATTCTGCATGGTATCGGCATTCGTGGCCAGCCTGTGTTGGAAGGTCCAGTACCACAGGCTAGAAGAGCCGATCGGATCCGGCCAGCTAAACGTACGATTGTGAAATTTCATATTTTAAATCTACAGGGTGATGATCCTGAGGTTTGGTTGTTTCCAATCATCGTGCTCAATCACCGCAGCTTTTCGACTTTTATATACCTTCAGTAATGGGTTTCTTTATAAAATAAATATCTAGTAGATGGCAAAAAGCCGAAGCCAGTCTGACACATTTAAGCAGTGGGAATTGGCAAACCTGAATGATTGGAAACGAGCAAACTAAACTTCTGATATTCCGCGTTGAACTAGCGGAACTAACTATAAATATGTTCATTTAATGTTTACAATCACAGAAAATACAGCAAATTAAATTCAGCTTATTTACTAGAGGAGAAACTCCAAAAGGGTACATTTATTGGGTCGTCCGGAAAATAAGGCAGGAATTTGGTTATAAAATAAAAACAAATAAATAAATGATTTTAAACATTTTTTACTAAGTCAAATACCCTTCATCACGCATAATACACTTCTCCCAACGAGAAGGCAATTCTCAATACTCTCTGAATAAAATTTTAAGTCTTTATTATTAACAAATTCTATAAACTTATTTTCTAACGACTTGTGATCAATAAATTTTTTATGTTGTAAAACGTAGTCCGGGTGTCTGTAGAAAAGTTTTAGTGTCGTCACATCACATGTGAGACATGGGGCCGAGCGCGTTGTGTAAAAGAATCGGCCTTTTTCGATTGACCAAAAATGACTCCAATAGTGCCAATTTCTCGTGCATTGCAATACATTTAGGCATTGTTTCGCCAGGATTCAAGAAGCTGTAGTAAATCAGCCCAAATGAAGTTCACCAAAGAGTCACCATCAACTATTTTGATGAATTAGGGGCTTTGGAAAATGTGGTGCTACTTCTCCTTTATCGAGCCACTACCGAGAACGCCTGCTGTTATCGTAGAGAATCCACTTTTCATTACAAGCAACAATTTTATCCTGAAAAGGTTCGTTTCTGTGTCGGCAGTGTTCAGCTAATTTCGTAAATTATTAAATTCACTAGTTTTCGTGATCCGCTTGACCAATTAATATTTCTCAATTAATTAAGGTTTTTAGTTGAGATAAAAAGTCAGTGTCACGAGCCCATTCGAACCCACGACCATTGGCTAGGTACGCCGCTACTCTACCACTTGAGCTATCGTGACTTCTTTCCCCTCGAACGAAACACTTCCCATCTTAGCTCCACCTTTTGAATTTTCCCTCCTTTTTGCCATTTTTCAAATGTCGTGTAACCTATTTGATTCTCGGCGACAAATAAAATGGCCACGGAGAGCTTTAGTGAAGGTATGCTTCATTTTAACTCATTAAATTCACTAGTTTTCGTGGTCCGCTTGACCAATTATATCTTTCAATTAATTAAGGTTTTTATTTGAGATAAAATTAATGAAATGAGATAAATGAATATGAATACGTATACCTATGGTAGGGGGTTTAGTTGGTTGACTCAGGTGTAGAATAGGTAGAGGATCGGTCCGAGCAAACTGCCCTGTGTTACTCCCGCTCAAATAGAAATTTGAACCACAATTTCTGGCCTGAAGCTTTACATTTCTATTCGGTAGGTTTAATGTTTCAACAGGAAAACTGTCAAATGCATAATATTATTTGGTAAAAAGTTTCAAGGAAATAATGTTTCCGACACTATTTTTAGTTGATTTGATGCATTGTAACCAATATTTATTTTATATTGTTTAATTAAAATGTCTATGTTACTCTGTTTTCTCTTAATTGTTCAACATTGGCATTGTTTCTTTTTCAGGACAACGTTGCTTACTTTTTCAGAGTGATATGGGTAATGATAGAGCCGTTTCTTTTCGGAATGATCGGAGCTGAGATAGATGTGAGGGCCCTCGAGCCAACCAAAGTCGCTTACAGCATATTGATTATAGTAGGCGCTCTCATTGTAAGAGGAATAAAGTTAGCCCGATGATATCTCGATGATGCTTTTTACCCTTCCGATGTTTTTCAGTTCAGAGTCATGATCTGCTTCCTTTCTCTGATCGGTAGCGATTTGAACTGGAAAGAAATGCTATTTGTTAACTTGGCCTGGCTGCCGAAAGCGACTGTCCAAGCGGCGATCGGGCCTCTCCCATTGGACCATCTACGTGCTAGAGAGAACACATCAAATCCGCCAAGCGCAGATGACCTGGACAAAGCTTTGCTGTTGCTGACAACCGCAGTACTAAGCATATTGATCACTGCACCCCTGGGTGCCGTATTCATTCAGTTCACTGGTCCATGCTTGCTCTCCAAACCAAAGCAGCCAAAGGAAATTAAGAAAAAGGTACAACATTGAAAGTGATTAGAAACGAAATTAAAAATGTAATATATTTTATTCATCATCTGTTGTTTTGTTTAAATTAAAAAATTTAATAATTAAACAAATAAAAAGAGAAAATAATAAGCCATCTACTTACTTTAAAAAAATGATATTTTTTACTAATAGGTAGCTATTCTTTCTTTTATTATATAATCAAACCACTGAAGATGGCGATATTCTTCTCAGTGAACCGAACAACACAAATGTAACGGGCGAGAAATCTGGTTGTCACCATGTCCTCTACTGTTTCCCGGAGGATAATATCCTTAATGGTATGGAATTTGAAGAAATGCGTAAGGAAACACTTGTAAAAGACCACCTCTCGTCACTGGGCAGGAAGAGGGCCTAACAAGTAAAAACACAGTCTCGACAAAATGGTGCAGCAAATTAACGATCTAGGAGGCACAAAGCGGGCAGAGGAACTCTCCTGCTTTCGCCCAATCCCAGGTCACATTCACCTACCTTCCTTGGATTGCTTAAAGTAATTCCCTTCTCCACATTATTACATTCAACCCGGGAGCAGACACCACATAGCCTAGTTCACAATGCCGAGTTGTACGGGGCTCCTTGGATGATAAGACCTCCGCCTTCTCCAGCAGAAACAGAATGCCACTAAGCTGATCGAGCAAGGTCGTCGTTCTGCCTGTTCTTCACCGGGTCGACAGTGGTTCACCGTGTAGGCGGAGGTTACAGGGGTAACGGGAGAGGTCCATTGGTGCTCTACTTAACCGCCCATAGGTTGTAAGCACCAGATGTAGTGAGTTATCACAGCACTCCCTCGCATGCGCATGCTTAGGACGATTAGTACTTTTTGCGAATCAACTGCGAGGGGCAGAAGAACGGGTGCATCCACATGGCTGAGCCACCTGAAGATGTCGATATGCAGAAACGCCTCTGTAGTGGCTACTTGTAGTTACTACACGTTACCGCTAGATGCCACTACCACTTATGGAATGTTCTCGCCCGCCATTCTGCAGCCAATCAGAGTAGAACTCTCCCTATATAAGCAGGGGCACTGCCTCGCTGGAATCAGACTCGTCAACCCGACGAGATCTCACCAATCACTAATGTAACCTACATCGGCCACAATGACAGCAGACTCGTCGACACGACGAGGTCTCATTCATCACTAATCAACGACAGCAGACTCGTCAACCCGACGAGCTAGTCAAAAATGGAACACCGTCGACGACAGCAAGGGTACTCGCGGTTTTAGCCTGATCCTCGCATTCTATACACAGCCGACTTGTCTATAAACGCCAAACGCTGCTCTCGCCGCACTCCAGTACCTTCGGCCTCTGTGGAGTCAACCGACTCACTGCCCCGGACCTCAGCCAACGGTCACACAACACCACAAACGACAACTCGCTCACGGTCTCGGCCTTGATCCATCGCCCCGACGCTACTAAACAACACCAGCCCTTTTCAGGGCCACAAAACCCCCAGTTACTAAAGCGTCTGACAGGCGAAACAAGCCAGAAAAGTCAAACCAAAAAGATTGATAATTACATAATTAGGTTCGCCACGTGGATAAATCTCACAGCATAAAATTTAGTACAATTGGTATACAATTACATAAATTGGTCCGTCCTTGCATACCAATGACAAAAAAAAAATAAAAAAGAAGAAGACACGGAGCGTGTTTCGAAACGAAATAAAACGTACTTTATACATTATCATATAGTGAGTTTCTCACTGATAATGGCGTAAGCTGACACGAGTTTGACTGAAGCTTAAACCAGCGAGAGTAGGCGGATCCAGTAAAGTGACCAAATGTCAATGCAATATGTGCAATATGTTAACAGACCAACAACCACCAGGAATTAATTTTTTCAAAGAGAACTATTGAGCCAAAAAATCAATTACTATTACAATTCTTACATTCAATTTATGCAATGATAGTTTAATATTTAAATGATGAGAGTTGTTGATACATTGGCGCATACGCTACATACTTATTTCTCACCATAAGTTGGAATAAAATTGAGAAACTTTTTAGTCATAGGTTATCGTGTATGAAAATTCGGTCAAATCGTTAATCCGATAATAATGCATTAAATTTAGAAGTAAATTCTTCAGCTAAAACACGTTAACACTTTTAATAATAGACTTCAGTTACGACATGAGACGGTTTTACACAGGATTCTGCAGAACAATTAATTATTAACATTTGGGTCCTCACACGGCCGGTACTACGTGCATTCAGTCAACATCATTGACATCCAAAACCTCCAATTATGTCAAAAATTGAGTTGATTGTAGTTTTCGTAGAGTAGAAAGAAACATGGCCCAATCTTTTAATTTTAAAAATAAACGTTTAGTAATATTGTATTAATTATTGCATTCTTCAAGTTTACTGATTTGTTTCAAATTACCCAGACGACTTACATTTTTCTAAATCCAGATTAGATACCATAAGTGTCTGTTTAAACACTCGTTAAAAAAAAGTAGCACACGTTATCTCAAACAATCAAAACAGTATTTTTCCAGGGCAACAACAGTAAGAAAATAATCAAAAGAGGTTTGATTACGTAAACTAGGTTTTTATTTTTATAACCGAATAAACATTGATACTTAGCGTACTGTCTGGCGGATGATAGTCTTATGCAACTGTCAAAAATGAACAATTTGAACTATTATTCCTATTTTCCCGTCAAGACAAAAACTAACTTTTTGCTGCCGAATCGACTTTATATAAACTACGTTGCATTTCAATTAATAAAATTAAGTAAAAAGAAGAAACACTAGGGTAATTTGTTGAACAGCCGGTTGCTAAAAAACCCAATAGAAAGATAATTTGATGGAGGTATCAGTCCGTCGATAAGCTTCATTAAAAGCTAAGTAAAATAAAGTTAAATTGTGAACTATAACGGCTGAACACTATAACGGGCTACAGCACAAACATGATCAACAAAATAATAAACAAAACACACACAAAACAACACCCTAAAACAGCATGGACCACATTCGCATACATAGCGAAAGAAACGTACAAACTAACTTATTCAACAAAATAGGTATAAAATAGAAGTGAAAAACACAAAACACGGTAGGAAAATGTAGAATAGAAGAATAGAAAAGCAATAGAAACAACCAATCAAAAAGCACATTAACATACGAATGTGGAGGCAAATGCATAGGACGACAAGACGAAAAATAAAACACAGAGACAAGCAGCATCAGATCATTTAGGGATAACTATAGAAAATGGGATTACGTGACTCACCTAATAGAAAACAATCACGAACCATCGTCAAGACAAAACAAGTACAAAACTACTATACAATGTACGAAAAAGACAAAAAATTAGTATACCCGAAAATTTAGAAATGTACAAACATAACGCATTTAACATTAAAAAACTCATAAATACACAAATTAGAAATAACTCACAAACACACGATTAAAAACATTCAAAACATTACTCAAATTAAAAAAAGGATAAAGACCGACGATCATAAAATTAGCAAGTGCAACAATTAAAAACCCTGATTGAATACACTAAACACACCTACACAAACCTCCCTCATCATCACAACCTTGTTACCGAAACTTACTGCATAGAAATCACCAAACTCAACATTGAAGATGACGAAATGCGGCTGACAGGAATATTTGTGAAAGTACTCCATTGACCCTCTAACCACTAACTTAGAGTAGTTTGGTGGAAGAATATCGAGTATATACTCCACCGACAAGAAAATTTAGATAATACAATACCCAATACTTTATTAGAATTGACACAAACAAAAAATAGAAACACTGATACAAAGTATAATAAGCATGGCTAGTAGCCGTCTGCTGAGTTTACTGCATAATAAAGCTTACAAATACAGAAATATTAAAACAAAAGAAATTCGAAGAGAAAATTTACATATAGCAGGTGTACGAATTAAAATAGATGGAAATATGAGAAAAAAGAAGAAAACAAAAAATGATTAAATAAGAACAAATTACCTCTCGAGAACCGATAGAGTACTAAAAAACAAAGCAGTAAAAATATATTTACAGGGATGACAATTATTGCATATCTGAAAGCCACTCGTATCTCACTCTCCAGGCGTGCCGAGCAAAAGAAATTAGCGGTAAAGGGGATACTTGGTTAGAAAGATAGTCCAGTATTTCAACTCTGGAGATGACTGCCTTTCCCAAGTAAGATACCCGCAATTCTGAGGGAAGAGTGTAGACTCCCAAAAAGTGATATGAATCTTCCCTGGCGTGGCTGTTACAAAGTGGACAGGTTTCATCGTGAGGATCATTCAAAACCCAGGGTTCTCCTCTTAGTTTGAATAGCCAACAAGAATCTCTAATATTAAGGTCCTGGGAAAGGCTCGGTTTATATGACAGTAGGTGTTCATTGAAAAGTTCCTTATACGAGTAGAACCTCTCTGTGCTTTTCGCCTTATTCACAGTTTCTTCTCGATGGACTTTGTTTTGTAAGGAAGTACTAAAAGGTCCGAGAGATTCTCCCGAACATCGGAGTTTTGCTAGGGGCATGAGTATTTCTGGGCTAGAGAAACCCATTGATTATACCAGGAGATATTCTTTCTAGTTATCTATAGAGCGAGTATTTTAGGCAGTCGATCATCTGGGAGGCTCAGTATCTTTGATATATATTTTAGGTGGAGGGAAAAGGTATACGAGAATAGAGGAGGCAAACAGGATTCTAGCGTTAGCATGTAATTTGGGGAGAAAGATGGTAAGCTGAAAAGTTTTTTAACAAAAAAACGTTGAAATTGTTCCACAACCTCCTAGGACTGGAAACCCCATACTTGTGCGCCGTAACATACCACTGTGCGCAGGACACCGTTATAAACTTTTAGTTTGGTTTCATACGGTACAAGCTTGTTGCGAAAAAGTTTTACCCAGATTTAGTTTAAACCTGTTTTTGCAGCCGAAATTCTAAGCAGATTTAGATGAATGGGACTGTATTTATTTCTTCGATTGTATTCTATGTGTTAGTTTAGGTTAGATTACATTTTGCATTCGTTCGGGGTTGAAATGACCTAGCTGTCGAAAGCCCCTAGAGCCTTAAGCCGGGAAACACTTACCCGAAGCTACACCATGCGACGCTACCCGATGCTACCCGACGCCTTGCCACGTTTTGGTGGGGTGTGCACATCTATCCGATGCAAGCACACGTCGCGTACAGTCCACAGCGTCTATCACAATAATGACTATCACAATCGCAACGCATCTTTTGTTCTTAATGCACTATTTTGGGCAAAGCCTTGTACTAAATTGTTAGTTAAATTTTATGAGCACAACCATCTAATAAATTGTTTGTTAAACTTAATTATTTTAAATAAAGTTACTCCGAACCATTATAATTAAACAATGTTTATAAAAACTTATGAATTTTTGATCTCGTTTAATTTGGTTTACATTAAAATAACATGTTGTAATTAATATAACGACAAAATTACATGTACTTAGTTTGAAATAAACTACAAAAAATAAGAGTGTCCTGCTGTGATGCTACCCGACGAAAATGGTGTACTTTTACGAGCAAAACTATGAAATAAATTGTTAATTAAATTTTATGAGCAAAACCATGTAATAAATTGTTCCAATTTTAGTATATGTACCGCCGAAGCGAGTACAATAAATTGTTAGTAAAATTCATTATATCAAAAAATCATATTCCGCTGTTTTGATTAATTTTCTACCAAACCATTAAAATTAATTTTTTAAATAAAAACGAATTAATTTTTAATCACAGTTAATTTGGTTTATATTAAAATAAGTATGTTGTAATTAATATAACGACAATAATACATGTAGTTTAAATAAAAATATGAGTGTCCCTTTCTTTTGTCTTCGACTGTACTCGTTGCTACCCGACGAAAATCTGGACAGTGGGGATCGCAGAGCGTCGGGTAGGTTAGCGTGGCATAGCATCGGGTAGATGTGCACGGGGGTAATGCAACCTTATGGAAAATCGGAGTCTGGATTTGCGTCGGGTAGCATCGCATGGCGTAGCATCGGGTAAGTGTGTTCCTGGCTTGGCTACCACTGTTGGTGGTAGTCCTAGAAACCCAGCCGCATAGCGGCGTAGCAGAACTCCCATGAAAGATAGACCCTAGGTTCAGCAGGCCAGGGAGTGATTAAAATAAAATAAACAATAAACTGTAATTTACAAATAGTCTATAGAAAAAAAAGGTTTTAGCTCAATAAATGACAAAAAAAGTTTTATTAGTCCTCTTCAGATTTTAGTTTTTCTTTCTTGTTCCGTTGGTTTATTTTTATCTCAAAATTACGGATTCAATGTACAACAAATAAATTCATATTTGTCTTATCCTGTCTTTTAAGTTAATCAAGAATCAAAATTAGATATTAAGTGATCACAGGAATTGAATGATTCAATGAGTTCTAATTGTCAATAAATGCTGAAGACTTGGTGGGATGCTTGCTCCTCTTACTGGATTTTGTGAATATATCCAGGAATGAGAAGAAAACCTTATGTCAATGCTTATTAAAATTGATCGCTGTATGTTTAAAATGGAAGGCGATCGTAAATTAACGCCGGCTTCCAAGCCCGACCTCTTCACTACTGATCTATATTGACCACTTTAATTGTTCGGTCGAGGTCTTGTTCAAACATCTTGATCTCTCTTCACGATGTATGTAAAAACAGCCTCTTATCTTTTAATTTCAGTCGTCACGCGGCACCTCGATGGATGTTACTCTCGGCGATACTGTTGATTTACGATTGGGAAAAGGAGGAAACTGAGGCAGACGTACTCGACCGTCCGTTAATTGTGCCGGTACCTGTAATATGCATGTGAACGATTCTTTCGAAGTTACGGAAGTTGAAAACTCCTGCAAACGTAACGAAGGTGATTCAAAATTTTATCATATGAGTGATTTTTACCGAGTGTTTCTGTGTTTATGAGAGATACGACAGGCGAGAGACATAATGTACTTACCCTTGTTGATTTTGTACATACTATATGATCCTTCCAAGATACAGGCAAAACAATATGAATATAAAGACATATAATATTTTTTGCCGATTTTAGGATAGAAGAAATTAGCCCTCTCAATCCAAACTTTATTTTTTGTTATACAAATATTTTTTAACGTTGGATAATGGACGTATGGACAAAAATAATCCAGTTTTCTTTTTGGTACATACAAAATGACTATTTCATGATCAAGTTAAAAACAAAAATAGAAGTTCAGCAATGTTTCACTTGAGTCTTGCCGAAAGACGATTGTTAATATAACAAGCAGGCACCCGATTGTGCATAATCCATACGGTTCATTATTTTATAGTGGCCTGAAAGAAACAAGCTGAACAACTGTGAGAACAATTCTTGGTCCGTTGGCCTATTTTTGGGGTGAAAGATGTAGAAAGAAAACGGTTGAGGTAGTTAGGAAGAGTCATATCCCATGCTAATTAAGGTTGTATCCTTTAGCTTCACGTTGAGAGACAGACAGACAGACAAGTAGGGAAAGAGAGAGAGAGAGAGAGAGAGAGAGAGAGAGAGAGAGAAAGAGAAAATAAGAGAGATAGAAAATCGGTAAAGGGGAGAGAGTGAAAATGAGAATGAAATAGTAAAGAGAGATAATCCCTAAGAGTGAGAAAGGATTCGAAAGAATGAGAGGGTGAGAGAGAGAGAGTGAGAAAGAAGTAAGAGGGATATATAATCTGGAATATTAAGAAGGAAATTGGAAGTGAGAGTGAGAGAGAGAGAGAGAGAGAGAGAGAGAGAGAGAGAGAGAGAGAGAGAATTAGGGAGATAGATAATCTGTAAGAATAAGAGAGAATATGGGAGAGAGTGAAAGAGGAGAGAGAGAGAAATAGGAGGGATAGATAATCTGTAGGAGTGAAAGATGATATGGGCGAGCGAGCGAGAGAGAGAGAGAAAGAAAGAGAGAGAGAGAGAGAGAGACAGAGAGAGAGAGAGAGAAAGAGAGAGAGAGAAATATTGATAATTTTAAGATTGAGAAAAAATTTGGGAGAGAAATAGGAGAAATAGAAAGCCTGTAAGATTAAGACAGAATATGGGAGATTGGAAGAGGAGAGAGAGAGAGAAAAAAATAGGAGTGATAGATAATCTGAAGGAGAAAGAGGGATGATATGGGCGAGTGAGTGAGAGAGAGAGAGAGAGAGAGAGAGAGAGAGAAGAGAGAAAAATATAGATAATTTGTAAGAGTGAGAAAAAATTTGGGAGAGTAAGAGGGTGAGAGAAATAGGGGAAATAGGAAGCTGTAAGATTAAGAGAAAATATGGGAGATTGAAAGAGGAGAGAGAGAGAGAGAGAAATAGGAGGGATAGATAATCTGTAGGAGTGAGAGATGACATGGGCTACCGAGCGAGCGAGCGAGCGAGAGAGAGAGAGAGAGAGAGAGAGAGAGAGAGAGAGAGAGAGAGAGGTAGTGAAAACTAAATGTTAAGAAATATCTAAGGAAAAAATCCAAATTTGTATCGTATCCAATCATTATTGTGTTTTTATGTGTTTGTATTTTAGAGATAACTGATAAATAATTAACACGATAAATACTAAACAATCAGGAATGGCATGGACGAAATATCTGTACTTCATTTCCACTTTGCACGCTCATAAACACACTTACATTCCTTAAAACCAGTTCATTCAGCGACGACCTCCCACAGTTTTTTTCCACATCAATAAATAACGACTCTTAATTCTCTTTTCTAATTGTGAAACGATTACTTGTCCATAATTTGAAAAGTGACATTCCTTGTAATTTCTAGTTTTGTAATTGTTCTCTACTCTGCTCAAAAGTCAAAAACCCTAATGGATGCAAATTAGAAAATATCCGTTATAATTTAACTAGAGACGAAAACTTACTAATATTTACAATAACTGCAAGAGCGTTTTATCCTCCAGACATTATAGTACCAATATGTAATAATGGCTGAAGAGTTTATTGTTTTGTACCTGATAGATAAGTAGAGAGAGAGAGAGAGAAAAGATAGATTGATAGACAGATAGGTAGATAGATAGATAGATAGAGAGAGAGAAAGAGAGAGAGAGAGAGAGAGAGAGAGAGAGAGAGAGAGAGTGAGAGTGAAGAAGAGAGAGAGCGTGAGAGAGAGAATTCTTTACAAATCGGGCACTTGAATTAATGAAGGTATGACGTTAACATATAGTGAAATAAATCAATTTTGTGATTTATAAAATATAAAAAAATAGAAGTGTAGTAGCGATAATAAAAACATTAGAGAAAAAATAGTAATAGCAAAAGACTTCCTTGTCTTGTGCGAACATAATCACAAAACGTGAACATAAAGTTGATAAAAGTAAGGAAAAAGCTTTCTTTTGTAGCAATAGGATCTAATAAAATTGTTCAACTATGTTGTCTCTGTTTGGAGGAAGATGAGGTGCTGGACAGAAGGGACTTAAAAGTAGTAAGGGAGACGCGACTGTGTGGATTGTCAAAGGAAAAGAATTCCGGAGATTGATGGCTCCAGCTTGGAAAGCTAAAATTTGGAGATGCTATGACGATGAAGATTTAAGTCATTGGGAAACGAGCCGGTGTTAAAAGAGTGATAGAAGATTCGAATTGAAGAAGATGAAAAGTACAGTGAGGTCGACGAGAGTTTAAGGATTAGGTAAAGGAAGATGCCTATACAATTTTTCCTAAGGAAAGAGTGATAAAGCCAGGATAGGTCTGAATACGATATGAGACTGGACTTTCGGGGTGCCGAAAATAACCTAAGACGGCAATTCATCAGTCTTTCAGAAGCTTTTCTTCTTCCTCCGAAGTCCACCATAAGCAATACAGCTGTCGTCGAAGAGGAGAAAGAGGAGAGAGGAGACAAGGAGTTTACGAAAGGTAGAACGAGCCAGGACTAACATAAAACAGTTCTAGAATCTAATTGGAATGAAATGGAAAGTAGGCTATTAATTGGAGAGCAACTCTTGAAATTGACAAGTAACGAGAAATTTCTTATTCTTTTCTTTTGAATGTCTTATTTTTACGACCAGACCGTAAGGTTGTATATGCGTTTGGTGTGCAAAATATAAATAAACCTATATTCATTCAAATTTAAGGATGGTGCGTTAATTTTGTCCGTCGGCGTATTGCAGATAAGACCCACAGACGACTTCAAGTACCTAGTCAATAAACCTAGAAGTTGGTCAGTTTGGTCGGTTGTTTATCTTTCGTGGTGTACACAACAATGAAGATAGTTATTTCAAAGAATAAACCAAAACTGGAATAACGAAGTTCTTACTAATAAGTCATAATCAAGGTCATGTCAGCTCATACAAAATTTTAGCGCTTTGACGTTGCAATGTCATATTGATTCAGTTAATCCCAGACGTAAACATCTTTACGAACAGAAGAAACATCTTGAGATAATTACGTTTACTTAACCGATAGCGTTAACTGACTTTAATTCAAATTTGAATGAACTTTACGCGTTAACAATCTTCACTCGCCTTCGTGTGTATCACGTTAAACTGTTGGGTCATAGAGAACTTCGAACTTAAAATGCCGGACGACGAGTTCAATAACAATTAAACTGTTGTTTGACCATGGCCCGATTTTCAGCTTAGAAGGCCTCTTAATGTAAATTCTTTAAATTAGGAATTTATAAGGGATCGTTCTTATAAGAAATCGACATTATTTATGTTTTGGCCTATAGAAAAATAACCGCGATTCAGAAATAATAATTTTTTTTTTCTTTCCCAACTTCCATCATACAGAATACTAATAATAAATAAACAAATAATTTAACATTACACGTCACTGAATTGATTTAAACTTAATTTCTCCAACTATCATCAAACTAAACTCTGTGGAATATGGCGGATGATAAGTAGGGGTTTGAAATGTAACAAAATATTCAACTATGTTATAAAAAGCCTTCAGTTTTAATTTAGAAAAGGATTTTATGGACGGAAATAAGCTTTTTTTTTCTATAGAAATTCGGTCAGAAATTCAATTATTTGATTGAACCTACCAGTTTTCTTAAGAGGAATGGTCCAGGTCAGTCAGTTTAATGCATGATAAGTCTTTTGGCTTAAGAAATAATCTTTAATGAACAAAGTGCTAGCTTTCTACGCTTTGTTTATAGGCATAATCTGCAGTTTGTTGCCTTGATGAGCTTCGTGATATTGGAGTCTGATTCTGTAGTTCGGTCATATTGGTCAAATTCGTTATGCGCTTTTTGGTTTGTCTGTTCCATTATCTTCAATGGTGCCAAACTTAAGGGGCTCACGGGGGAAAGCGGTAAAATGCAAAAAGCAGGCATATGTAGACAAGGATGATTGGTTCATTTCACAGACATAATGAGAAAATTTCACAGTCAGACCTACCTTACTCACATCCTCCTCACAAGTCTGATATGAATTTAGTTAATTGCAGTTCATAATGTTTGTATTCGCCTGTGATATTTCTCCATGTGGTTTATGGGGTGATGAATTTGTTATTTGTTCGTTACTGATCACTGTTCATTTTTTTGGTTTAAACTATCAGATGCATTTTGACTTTTTGCTAACATCAGCAGGTGAGAATATAAACTTAAAGAAGGACACGATTCATGATAAAACACACAGGCGAACCACCAAAGTGGTAAGATGACAAAATCAGTGGAGATCGGCAGAAAGGACGATCGGAAATTCTAGGTTTATTGTCTTGGTCCTTGAAGACATTTCAAGGTTTGATATGATCTCATCTTACTCACTTCTTCCTTACAAGCCTGAATTTTGTAAATCCTGTGCATAGCATTTGTGTTATTTCACCATGTTGTCTGTTAGGCAATAAACCTGTTATTTGTATGTTACTGATCAAATTAATCTGCTGGTTTCGCTTTCTCGCCATCATCAGTGCAGGTTT
This sequence comes from Cimex lectularius, assembly GCF_000648675.2. Classification (NCBI taxonomy): domain Eukaryota; kingdom Metazoa; phylum Arthropoda; class Insecta; order Hemiptera; family Cimicidae; genus Cimex; species Cimex lectularius. The sequence goes on along the minus strand of NW_019393013.1, from coordinate 130,601 downwards.
TAGGCAATTCAAAATGTTCTCAAAATACCAACATTTTATTATGGCACATTTTATGCTCCCCCCCACCAAAAAAAGCCAGACTGATTTCTGTGATACAGAATTGATAAAATCAATAAAAATTTAATATCGCAGACCCAATTAAACCTTTTGTTTACTGAGTACCAACACAACGATAATAAAATTAAATACACTTTAAAATTAAATTTAATTGATATTGTCACTCATGGCTACTTGAACCTTGTATTTGCTTATTAAATAATACTTTTGTGGTATCCGCATGTTAATAATAATTGTATTCCAATCAAATACCCCTTCAAGTCGAGAACCACTTGAAAGAATGAAATTTCCAATTAGTTTTCACTTTTTTTCCTTTGGCAATATCAGTTATCAATTAACATTTATCAGCGGTAATATAAAAGTGCTTGGATTTTTTTTTCTTTCAGTTTTACAAATATCTTGTCAATGTCAGTTTTGGATTTTTAAAAATAAAAACAAACAAGCAGTTTTACTCATGTTTCAGATTTTTATCAGAAATTAAATTTGAAATACTTACATTACAACCATGTAAATAAATGAATTAATACAGATATATCATTTGATTGAAGGTATGCATTATTAGGTATTAAAGAATATGTAAGGATGTTAGGTGAATGTATATATTTGCGAAATTGAATAGTGTGTGGCTGATAGCGTATGTTCACTTATTTGGATGTATTGTATTTGAATTGACAGAGGAATATAAAAGAAGAATGTATTAAAGAATTAATTAAAATGATAAGATTTAAAGTTGCATACATTAGGGGCTGAATATCTAGCTGTTTTTTTTTTGTTTTGTTTTTTGATGGCACTCTGCATTTTCTGCGTTTTGTCTTACACATGTGTGGTAACAGCTTCCTAGCCCCTTCAAGAGCGATTTACATTCTGCTGAAATGTGGGGTACATCGAACATGTTGCTTCTTCCTTCATAAATGTCCCCTCTCACACATGGTGAAAAGTCCTAATTCAATCAATATTTCAGTAACGTACTTACACGCGCACAGAGAATTAAAAAAAAAAAAAAAAAAGTTTTCCAGCTTTCAAAGCATAAACCAATTACAATGTTCTATACAAACATGTCTTATCACACAAGTACAACGTAGAAAGGTTCAATTTTATTTCAAAGACAAATTGGGCTACTGTGTTGCAGTTGAAGAGAATGTCTTTGAACATCTCATTTTATAAACTTTTTTTTTTATTATTGTTTATCGAATTCTTGTTTATAAAATCATGAAGTGCTTCGACCCTTTTTGTTTAGTTATTGCTGTATATAGTGCTGATGCATTTTGGTGCCAATCTAGCTCCCCTCTTCAAGGTTCCTGCAAGTTCCACCTTATTTTCTCCTTTATTTTATCCTTTCTTAAATGAATTAAAATTTGAAAATGTATTATGCGTACACAAGTTGTCACATTGAATATTTAATGTGGTGTACATTTTTTTTTTTTTTTGGGGGGGGGGCAGGACAGTATTCTTTATTTCATGAATGTATTTTTTTAAATAAAATTTTGGGAATTTAAATGTTTTAAATTTTAGTTTTTACATGGCAATCCCAAAGGAATTAAAAATGTCATTTTCTGATAATGAGTCAATTGTTAAATACCAAAAATTGCAATTTTAATAGTAAAATAAAAAAGAACAGAAACAAAACATATTTGTGCATCGAACTGTGCTACTTAAAGTAAAAATAAAATTTAAAAAATTGTTCAGGAGTACATGATTATGCATTCCTTGCAGCAGGCATTCACGTGATTTGAAATGATTTTCCGGTTTCTAGACAAGTCTATGATTTTCATTTCTACCTCTTATCAATGCCAATTAAAAAAACCGAGCATTCAACAAAGCGAGAGCATTTCCCAATATTCGATATCAGAAAGAGGATGAATCATTAGCACTTTTACCATTACCTCATGCCAAATCTGTGCTAAATAGTCTAGTTGATAACAAGCGTATACGCTAAATACTGAGGGAATGGATTTTGAAGGGGTAACATCACAAAAATTATTAGGTAAACTAAAGATCATGTAATATTTCTATAATCTATAACTATTTTAAAGTTGTTTCATATCTCAAACAAGAGAATTAAAATAGATCTGATATTATTTTGATATCGTTGCATACATTATAGCTAGTTTTACCATTGGGATTGTACAATTAACAGAAAATTTTATTTAAAAAATCTTATTTATTTGTATCTTTAATTTTTCTTCTTTTCTTTAATTAATATTACATGTATTACTTTATGATTATTTTATTATTATGGCTGCATGTTTTCCTGAATTATTATCAAGCAATACAACCCCTCCGACAGTCCAGATGACCAGGAGTATTGCCGTTCATTTTTCGTTATTGTTTTATTTTATTGTTTTAAATTAATTTTGTTTATTATGTTTATAGTACAGCTAGTTTTAAGATTATTATTACTCATATTGCATTACATCTACATCTACTCATTTTGTTATGAATCAGAAATAGAAATAGAATTACGAGATCTCCTAGGAGGCTTCTGGACTCTCCCTGATAGATCAGGGGGAGTCACCCACCTTGGTGCCTGAGCGACTCCGAGGTTGGGCTCTAGTCGAGCGCCATCGACTTCTTTGGTCATTTTGGCGCCATTACGTTCCCTAAAACTAGTCATTCCCACACTCACTCATACATTAAATACATACATACTCCTATACAAACCCAATCACACATGCATATCCTCTGTCCAGAATCCGGGTTGGAGGGTATTCGATATTCCGCCCCGACCCGGTTTAGCAGAGGAGTGGTGGAGCCTTGAAATAATACGCTGCACCGCCGCCCAGCATACTACTATTCTAACATAAACTAAATCTAAACTTTAGCCTATGAAATAAATACCCCACTATATACAATCCATTATCCCAATATCTTTCAAAAACCTAAAAAGTTTTTCCTTAAACTTGCTGTCTATAATCTGGCGGTATTCCATTTTGGTCCATATACGGGGCCAAGCTGCGACACCCCTCCAACACGTGCAACACCATGAGTCTATCAACTTGGCATGCTGGGCACCTAGGTCGACTCGCGCTAACCAACAGGTAACCATGAGTGACCGATCCACAGGCGGGTCAGGACAACGCTTTCCCTTTGAGATAAACCCTCCAGGCTCCAGCGGTTGACCGTTGGCTTGACGGACACTAGCGCGTCAGTTGAGTCGGCCCAACGACGCTTCCACTTGTCTAATATCATATTTTTCACTATTCTCTTAGCATCATCAGGCCAAATCGGGGTGGTCTCAACATCATCACTGTGAGGAACGAGAGTACCCGCTTTCGCGGCCAGGTCCTGCTCTCTTGTTCCACTCCATTCTGACGTGTCCTGGAATCCAGGCTAAAACCACCCTTTTCCCGGCACGCACATTGTCCGCATATTTCAATTGGATTTTGCCGACTAGTGGATCCTTTGTAGGGGTCTCTCAGGGCTCTCACTGCGCTGAAGGAGTCAGTGTATATGAGAACAGTTTTGTCCCCCCTGCCCGAATCGCCCCATTGCATGCCAAATCGCAAATAGCTCGGCGATGTACACACTGCACTCTCTAGGGAGTGGGTGGGAGGATCTCTCCTCCCGCGAGTACACTCTGCATGCCACACCCGCCCCGGTCTTAGAGCCATCTGTGAAGATGGTCTTACATCCGGGGAGCTGAGAGGAGAGTTCAAGGAGTGCGGCATGGTGTGTGACTTTGGCATGGCTGCCAGATCCACCCGGACGAGTACAGCAGGAAGGGTCCAGGGCGGTACTGCCTGGTGTCCCAGTGGAAGAACCAGCCCCAGTACCATCCCCTCCCTCTCCAGGGATTCGGCAAAGCGGATCCCTAGAGGTCGCGTCCAGGTGGGCAGCCCAGAATACTTATCCTCGTGAGGTTTGCCCAGCGGATTGCCCGGTTTGGCCAGCATGGATGCCGCTTATCTGTAGGCGAGCTGCTCCCACTTCAGGTCCGGCGGGAGAACACCCACCTCGCAGCAAAGGCTGGCCAATGGGGTGGTCCTGAAGGCACCTGACACGATAATAGAGACGGTCGAGCTTAGTCAGGCGGGACCTCCTTGCTGAACCATATGCCGTACATCCATAGAACATTCTCAAGCACAGCAGCGAGTCGAATATCCTTAATAATATTTCCTTTTCAGCCCCCCAACGAAAGTTCCCCAAGAATCGCAGGAGCTGGATTATCTTTTGGCACTTTCCTTCGATGGTGTCGACGTGAATCTGCCAACGTAACTTCTCGTTGCAGAGGAGATCAAGGAACCTCACGCTCTCGGCGCCCCGGTTCAGTACGCCAACCAAGCAGATCTGGGGAGGAGTGTGCTCCCTCCTCAACCTACAGAAGTGAATGCACACTGTTTTGGTCGCCGAGAACCTAAAGCCAGCCTCTTCTGCCCTGACGGACCACGTCGACTGTCGTCTGCATAACCTCCACAACTTTGTCCAGGTCCTTACCTGAGAGGTAGAAACTCAAATCGTCTACGTATAATTTAACTTTTACCTGGGGAGGTATGCCGTCGGTGATGCCATTTACTGCCACTACAAAGAGCGACACACCTGGGGGATGTGTTCTCTTGAATGTGCACCCTCGAAAGTGCAGACCCCAGCCGTACCCTAAATCTCTGGTTACTAAGGAAGCTCCAGATGAACCGGTAAGTTCCCTCGAAGTCCGAACTCGCAGCATTTCCGGAGAACCGCGTACCTCACCTTGCTTCAGCGGTACATATACTAAAATTGTTATGTATCAATATGTATAATTGATTGTGAATATGTTTATTTTATGTTTATGCTAAATACACGGCTATTATTACTATTATTATTACTAGAGATCATGTATTATATCTATAACCTATAACTATTTTAAAGTTGTTTAATATATCAAAGTAAATTATTTGGATATTGCTGAGTACATTGTAGTTAGTTTTACCAATTGGAATTGTACAATTTAGCACTTAATTGTTAAAAAAATACACCATCACCCCCACAAATATGTACAGTCATTGTATATCTATACTGCTTTTAGGAGATTCACATCCACTGCCAAAGATTGAAAATGAGGTCGAAAGGAAAAAAAATGCTTTAAAAAGGTTAAAACCCAGCAAACAATGTAGACGTTAAATGATAATTATGTTATATATGTTCTGTATAATTTTCAGCCCATGGAAAAAAATAAGTGTACTGTGTCCACAATCCTGTTCACTTCCGAACACACCTTTCATCCGTGTAATCACACTATGCCTTTTTGTCTTGTCGACATGGACGACGCTTCAATTGCTCCTCATACGGCTTAATTTGCCAACAACAGATCTCTTCAAAACGCTTGGATTAGTTCTCATGTCGTACTACGTTGGTGAACTCTTTCAAATGCTGCATTTGCCGAATATTGTCGGTATGTACTTAACAGGAGTGCTGTTTAGAAATGTCAACTGTTTCAGCTCGATTGAAACCGTCCGACCTGGATTCATAATGGCAAGGTTCGTTTTACAATAAACACTTTGTTATCAAAATGCTAATAATATTAATGTTTCAAGGTATGTTGCTGTATCAGTCGTACTCATGAGATCCGGGCTAGGCTTGAATGCAAAAATATGCCAAACGTATCCCTTGTCTGTACTCAAACTCTCTACGCTGCCTGCAGCAGCAGAAGCAGTTGCAATGGCCATTGCTATTAAATTGCTTCTCCCATATAACTACTCTTGGCTTTGGTCGTTTCTTTTTGGGTAAAGTAATATTACTGTTATTAACCATTATTAACTGATTACTAATTTATATAAGCTCTAACCTGCACATGTATGTACATGTATACCCACATGTGCAGAGTTGAGCGTTTCACTTCTCGCAGTCCACCGGCAATTCCAGTTTTTGTAATTTATAATAAATAACCGGCAGGCTTCGAGAATCACCCACCCTGGGTGTTGGCAGTCCTGGATCTGACCTGTCATCCAATCACCGAGGTTGGACTCCAGGTGCTGTCAACAGCTATTTCATTTTAGCACCCAATGGCATCAGTTCCCAACCATCACTTTAAATATTTTAATTTCTTTTTAAGGTTTTCAATCAGTGCAGTCTCTCCTACTCTTACTTCTCAAATTTTGAGTCGTATGAAGAGTAAAAGCTTGTACCACAATGAAAAGCTGACCTCCCTTTACACTACATCCGCCCCAATAGAGGACATATTCTGTATTTCAGCTTTTGCAGTCTTCACGACAACTATCATTCAGACTAGTGGTAAATTTAAACATCTGATAATACGTAGCATTTTTCAGTCAAATGAAACTTTTTTTAACCAAATGAAACTTTTTTTCAACCAAATGAAAGTTCTTTTCAATCAAATGAAACCTTTTTTCAATCAAATGAAACTTTTTTCAACCAAATGAAACTTTTTTCAACCAAATGAAACTTTTTTTCAATCAAATGAATCCTTTTTTTCAATCAAATGAAACTTTTTTTCAATCAAATGAAACCTTTTTTCAATCAAATGAAACCTTTTTTCAATCAAATGAAACCATTTTTCAAGCAAATGAAACCTTTTTTCCAGCAAATGAAACCTAAAACCTAATGATAATAATTATATAGAGGAATAAATGAATGACATTATAGTACTAAAAATAATTTTTATGATGATTGAATATTAATGTTACATTATCGTAAGGCTTAGATACAAAAACGTTTCTTGTGAAGATCCGTATTCATCAAACTTTTCTACATCCACCCTGTTGAAGTTTAATTAAGTAGGATAGAAAAGTGTTTTTGAGCGAGCAACAACTTTCTGTGATAGAAATTACGAATGATGGAGTGGGTGTGAAGTTCAATTCTGTTTAAAAAGATGGTTCCTACTCACAGTAAGTTGTTTCGCAACAATTCGGATTTCGAGCCCTTTAGCTCATCATCAGGTTAAAGGGCGTTTTCGCGTTGGCGGGGGTTTCAGCGGGTTCACTTTTGCAATGTCGAGAGACATGTTTGTAGAAACCCTTCAACCTGATGATGAGCTATAAAGGCCTCAAAATCCGGATTGTTGCGAAACAACTTACTGTGAGTAGGAACCATCTTTTTAAAAAGGATTGAACTCCACCCCACTCCATCATCATAAAAATTATTGTTAGTACTATAATGTCATTTGTTTATTCCTCTACATAATTATTATCATTAGGTTTTACATTTCAGTTGCTTGAAAAATGATTTCATTTGCTTGGAAAAAGGTTTCATTTGCTTGGAAAAAGTTTCATTTGATTGAAAAAAAGTTTCATTTAACTGGAAAATGCTATATTCAAAAAAATTTAATTTGAACATTGTCTACTTTATTAAGTTTGTAATAAAAGTAAAATGACCAACTATTACAACTTAATACATTTTATAACAAACTTAATATTATTGATATTAATTTTTACAATATTTTAGTATTGTTTACATGAAGAATAAACAATTTGTACTTGAAAATGGTGAAGGATTGGTGAAGTGAAACATTGTAAATTCATGAATTCTACTTAAACAGAAGAGCAGAACAGAATTTTATTTACAAATACACACATTATAGATAATATGCAATGGTAAAGTGGAGTTTCTGTCTAGCGACACTTACCTCCAGCTAGTTAGAATATAACAAAAGTTTTATTATTTACATTATTTTTTCTATCGAGGGAAAAAGAATATTAGATTAAAAACCTCAGCTTTAAATTCTATTTAAAAATACATTCAACTATTAAAGCCTACAGAAGAAAAATCAAACCATCCATAAAAAGAAACACAGACAACAAAAGCTTAATATGAATAAAATATTATAATAATTTTTAGGTGGTATCCCTGAAAGATTCGGACTGGGCTTACTGCATCTATTACTCGGCCTTACTGCTGGTGCAAGCTGGGGGGCACTAAGCGCTTATCTTCCCCATAAAGATGATGTAATTCAAGAATAATAACCTGAGGTAACATTTTACTAATATATTTTTTGTTTTTAGGAACATTGTACTTTAAAGAGAAGTTTGATGATATTTCTTGGGAGTGCCACCATATACTTTGGAGCTAAATATATTTCCACTCCTGCTGGAGGGCCGCTTGGTAGCTTCATTACTGGTGCAACTGCTGCTGCTTGCTTTAAATTTCAAGGATGGCAACAAGTGGTACATTGTTTTGTGTATATACTTACTACTTTATCAATAAAAAAAAAATTACCTCTAGAATCCTGTTTCAACTGTGATATCAAATTTATGGTCATGGTTCATGGAACCCATGCTCTTCGCTTTAGTGGGAATAGAAATCGATCTATCAGTGGTTGAGTTGTATGATGTGGGACTAAATGTTATTGTGATAATTATTGGTTCAATTGTAAGTTATTTCATTTCAATCATCTTTTCCTACCACTTATTTTTCAATTAATTAATTAATTTATTTTTCAAGGCGAGGTGTATTTTTTGTAGCATCATGCTAATAGGGACTGGTTTTAACTGTAATGAGAAAATATTTTTCATACTGGCCTCCTTTCCAAAAGCGACAGTCGAGGTATTGTTCAGCAATATTTTCAAATGTCATTTATTACATTTTGGACCAATTTTTTGCAGGCTGCATTGGGGCCACAGGCATTCGATCTCTTCTGGAATACGCCTGACCATGATAAATCGCTGAATATACTGAGGACGTCAGTTCTATCTGTGATCGTTGTGACAACCATTTCGACGATAGCTTTGAAACTTTTCAGTTACAGACTTCTTGTGAAACCTAATCCAGTGGCAGTTGTAAATCTCAAATCTTATGAAAGTCAAATTTAATATAAATTGAACTTACCTTACGTTTTGCTTTCTCTTCCTTTAAACCAGAATATTTCAATGAAACCTTGTTTAATAATTACAATTAATTAAGGTTTTTAGTTGAGATGAAAAAAAGTTAATGGCACGAGGGGGATTCAAACCCACGATCTTCGGCTAGATACGCCACTGCTCTACCACCTGAGCTATCGTGACCTCGATCCAGTCGGACACCAACTTCCCATCTCAACCCCAAGCAGCAGCGTATCTAGCCGAAGATCGTGGGTTCGAATCCCCCTCGTGCCATTAACTTTTTTTCATCTCAACTAAAAACCTTAATTAATTGTAATGATTTAATTGGTCAAGTGGACCACGAAATTAGTGAATCTTGTTTAATAATATTAAACGGATAATGGAATTTAAACCAATAAACAAAAAGTTAGGTGTATTTATTCATTGCTTAATGATAACACTACTTGAGGAAAATCAATACACTCACCAAAACTTATCATAGTATTTGTTACCTATACCAATCAAATTTTTTTTTTTTTTTTTTTTTTTTACACGGGTTCGCAACAGCTGAGGTCATATCAACCTTCAGGGTGCCGGTGTTTTTGAAAAAAAAGCTCATTTGTAAGTATGTCAGGTTCGAATGCAGGGCCGCAGGAATCGAACCCAGGACCTTCACCTTACAGTGATGAGCGCCGTGTCAACACCTAAACCGTTGTGGCCACCGACACCCCTACAAATATTTATTTTTACAAATTTAGACAAAAATACTTTAACAATTTATTGCTCTAATAATTTAATGGAATTAGAATAAACAGGGTTTGAAAAATAACTCTTTTTTTATATGACGTTCAACATGTTTTGTATATTATTATATCCCTATGAAAAAACAATACATATTACCTATCAGGTTTATATTAAAAATAACAAACTTGGCCAGTTATTTCTTGAAATAAAAGGAGAAAACAGCCGCCAATTTTCCAACTTAATTTTTTTACTAAATTACATTTACAAAACTGAATAATACACCGGGAGGACCAAAATAATATTATCTTAGTTTATTTACAAAAAAAAAGTTTTATTCAATTAAATTTCAAAACTCAGGAATAAAGTGGAGAAACAACTAAAATGTAATTAAAATAAACACAGAATGATCATAGATTTGCTTTGTATAAATAATATTTTTAAAAAAGTTCATCGATTATCATAGAAGCGTTAGTTGCGACCGCCCCGTAAGGCCAGGACGAGATGTAGGACAGAGCCACCTTGTACTTTGTAGTCCTGTGCAGTTTTCTCATCGTTCCTGTAAATGGCAGGCGTGGTTATCATGGCTGCAAGAAATACAAATAATCATAACATACATCTGTTTTCCTGAAAAAATCAGCCTCTGTTGTTGGGGCGGGATCCCTTCCTTCTCCTCCACTCTCTCCTTTATTCGTTCAACCTTGTCTGTTGGCTCAATATCAATTTCAATCTGAAATTTTATTGAAGCTAAAGAAAATCTTTATAATGAAACAAAATAAATAAAGTATCTACTTAAGGTAGAATATAATAAGGAATGTATGTTTTTTCTGATCGTCTTGATACGGCAGACCTCTGAGTCTGATTTGCTTTAGAAGATCATTAAGTTCATCCCATTGCTTGTTCTTAACCAGCTAATTCCAATAACCAGTCTGAACAATTTTTTTTTTTTAAATTGTTTTTCTGTAACCGTTTGTTTACCTCAATTCTCCTCTATATGTTTCATTAATCATATAATACACAACCATTAAAAATAATTTTCTTCTTTTTCTTTTCAACATATTTAACATAAGACTGAAACATTTGTCAGATGCAACATCTGACTGGATGTAATCAGACAAAAGGAATCGGCCATACAAACCTGTCAAAAAAGCTTTACAAATTCTGTTTAAATGAAAATATTTAAACATTTCCTTGCCGACAGATTTGAAAAAATCCAATTTCAAGAGATTTTTGTCGAGGGGAAAAAGGCTGAAAATCATTGTAGCCTCTTTGATTTGAACAACATTGATATTTTTGGACTCAACCATTTGGTGTACCAAAATAGTATTAGAAATTTCAGGCAGTCAGAAATATGTTACATTAGACCAAACAACAAAGTTTAACTAATTCTGTTTAATAAAAAAGGTTTTGAGAAATTTTTTTGGTAATTTTAATGTTGATGATGAATCTGTGAATAGCTGAAACCCTCTCAAGCGTGTTTGATTTGGCTGTTGGGAGTTATCCATTTTTGGTCAGAAACTTTTGGGGGACCAACATAGTATTACAAATTTCAGACAGTCCGAAGTATGTGACCTTACAGACCAGACTATAAAGCTTCACATATTGTTTAATTGAATTTTTTTAAGGAAAAACATTTCCTTGTCTTGATGTTATCGCATATTTACAGAATCTCGGGGATTATCAGCTGAAGGCCCCCTAACAAACAATAGGCTTCCTTTGGTTTTTGTTCAATTGGTTATTGGATTTACCTGAACTATTGCATCATTATGCAAATTTACTTTGATTGGATTTGGTTTGGAGACGATTGAAAGCAGACAACAGAATAATTTGTTATTATTATAATAATTAATAATAATAATAAACAGTAAATCTGCGGTTTTGTGACAAACAGCACAAATTTCATTAATCAGTGGCTTGTAATGAGTCCAACCTATTTGATTTAGTCAACATGGACCATTTTTGATCTGATACATTCGGTGGCTCAAAATAGTATTACAACCTACAGACAGTTCGAAGTATGCAACATTACAGCCCAGAATACAAAGCTTTACAGATTAAAGAAAAACAATTCTTAATTATGATGTTAATGATGAATCTGCGGTTTTGTGAGTTTTGCGACAAACAGCACAAATTTCATTAATCGGTGGTTTGTTATGAATCCAAATCACACAATGAACTTCGTTGAGGGGAAAATAGCTTAAACTCATTCTAGCCTATTTGATTTGGTCAACATGAACCATTTTTGACCTGATACATTCGGTGGCCCAACACAGTATTACAACCTACAGACAGTTCGAAGTATGCAACATTGCAGCCAAGAATACAAAGCTTTAAAGATTGTTTAATTGAAATTTTTTAAAGAAAAACAATTCATAATCTTGATGTTAATGGTGAATCTACAGTTTTGTGACAAACAGCACAAATTTCATTAACCGGTGGTTTGTTATGAATCCAAATCTCACGACGAACTTTGTCAAAGGGGAAATGGCTGAAACTCATTCGACCCTGGTTGATTTGGTCAACATTGACCACTTTTGGCCAGAAACTCTGCAAAATAAAAAATTTTAATTTGAGCCGAGACAGGTTCTTGAGTTTACTCCTCCAATCTGAGGAGAGCGATGAAATGGTGGAAATGTCGACACACCCATGAGAATAATTACAATCTTAAAGTTTCATTTATTTAAGTGTTAGTCATCTGACGACGGTTTATGTTAAATAACGGTTTTAAACGGGTCAAAACAAAAAATCGCTCACCTCTTTACCAGTCAGGGTCTAGACAGCGCCCATGAAACATAAATCAATTGATTAGAATATTTATGATACTCTTAACCTCACGAAAAACAGCATATTATTCTTACCTTCACTTTGATCAACATTTTAAATGCACCTTTAATTTGAAGAAAATTCCTAAAATAAATAGAAATCCTGTTAAAAACTGCCGACAAGGAGGTTTCTTAACAGATTCCCCCTTCGGACCCAGACAAGTATTCGTCCTCGATATAACCTCGACAGATGAAACTCAATCGATTTTCACCTCTCTGATTCAAGCCGATTTCAAAAATATTGGCATTTGAAAAAAAAATCTGAGTGATTTTCGAACAAAAATTCAATTGAAAAACAAAAGGGCGTAAAAAGACAACAATCTATCGTTTGGATATCAATGATGCACTTGATGATTTTGGCGGGCAAGCTTGTTAAAGATCGACGTCTATTTTGCTACAAAATTTTAGCCTAGCTTGTAAACTTACTTAACTTGTTATAAATAATGCAAAATATCTACGTTCAATTAATGTTTTATACATTTTATTTATAATGCTTTTAAACGTATAGATCTTTGTGATACTTTGCTCTTGATTACATCCTCATCTGCCATGAACAATACCTACTAGTCACTTGTATGTAAGTAAGCATTTTTTTTTATAATTTACAAAACTAAACATTTTCTACAATTTTTTTAAAAATACTCTCTCTTTCTCACTCTCTCACACACCATAAATCAATAATTAATTTTACAATGATATACAATAAATATACATTGGCATGGGCGATCGAAGTCACGGTAGCTCAAGTGGTTACAGCAGCAGCGTATTGAGCTGAATACGTCGCTTTGAATCCTGGCTGTGATACAAATTTTTCATTTAAATTTTTGTTGTTGTATGATTGAGTAAATAAATATTGTGTCTGATATCTCCTCTCTTGAGCCTCGTAAAGAGGCCTTAAACTGGGTTTCCACTGCACAAAAAAAAATCACTCGTGCACCTAAAGCATGAGAATTACTCGCAAAACACCATCTCGGGTTAACTTATGCACGGGTCCTATTGCAATTGTATGCCACCCGCTTTCAGGAAATCAATGGTGTATAACAAGTAAAGCAGTGGACCTTGCATGCTCTCTTGGGGTACTCACACATTTATTTTTAGTTCTGAATTGATAATCTTCCTTTTTCACCCTTAAATATCTTAATTAGGTAGTGGATCTACCTACTTTGGTAGAATCCCTTTTAGTTTACTGATAAGTCCTTCTTGCTAGACCTAGTCAAAAGGCTGTAAAACAAGGAAGGAAGCAGGAAAAAATAGTTTTAGACTTTTTTTTTACTATGGATTTTATTATTTTTAGTAATGACATCGAAAAGGTTAGAGATTGTCGGTAGTAGTGATAAAGGTTTAAATTACAGCAATATTCCTGGTTTTTATATCATGTGACTTCTGCAAATTTTCAGATTCTGAGAACATATTTTGGCCTGATTGCAGCATTAAATATGTATGTTAGTTTAACTATCCCTTTTTTATATGATGTTTAAATATTTCTCCAATGATAAGGTCATTTCTTGGAGTCTTTTTAGCAGGCAAGTTTCTTTCAATATTTCTTTGGGCGTACAGATTTATATTTTCTTTCTATGTGGTTGTTACTTCTAAGCTGCCCATTAATATTTTCATTTGGTTTGAAAATTTTGACAAGATTATTGGTCAAAAACTTTTTTTCTACTGTCTCTTGTGCACGTAATGTCCTCTTTTTAATGGATGAATTTGGCAATTGGTCTTTTTGTTTATTTTTTAAAATTTTTATTACCTTCCATTGAGAGTCTATATTCTAGGTAATCTCTGGTCAAGTCTTCCCACAGTTTTTTTTTTAATTTCTTTTAATTTGTTGAACCACATTTTTAAGGAATTTTTGTCCAAAGAGGTGATTAAATAATGTATTGGAGCTTAAGTTCCCCTCTGTGGCACATGAAAGTCCTAATTGAACAAAAAATGTAATAATCTAACGTTAACAATGACTAAATTAATTCATAAAAATACTATTTATATACTAAATTGAACTAAGTTAGGAAGAAACCATAAAATAAAAGTAATGAATAATATTTAATATACAGAGTTTGGTCAGTTAAAATTGTCTTCTATGTACAATAAAATGTGGAAAGTTATTTACTTTCACTCCCCTGTCTTAAAAACAGTTTCCACACTAGTGTTCTATCTACATCTTTGGGCTCTGGAAGTTCCATAGCCTCTTTAAACGTCCTTGATTTTTTAATTATTATATCTTGCTTATCTCTATCGCTGGGGTTAGTTAAGAAACTGGATATTGTTGTATCATTATCAGACCAGTCTGCTGGCGCTGACTCTTCTTTGCTCTGTTTCATAACATCTGATTCCGATTCTATTTCTGTCTCTTCAACTGGCCTGAGGGTGGGTGGAGACTGGTAAAATTGGTCTTTTTGTTTCAAAGGTTTGAATGATATTAGGCTTTTATCTTTTTTAAGTTTTTCTCTGCAAGAGCTTTCTTCTTCTAAAAATTGAGTTATGGTGTCAGGGCATACAACTTGTTTTTCTAAATCGAGTTGTTTCGATAATGATGATAATACTGAATTGGGCGTTAAGTCGTACATTTTTGATGGTAAATCTATTTCCTTATTTTTCACAAAATACACTTGAACCTCTTCTTTAGCATTGATGTTGTTTCTCCAGTTGAATCCTGTATTCTGTCCTTCAGGCATTCCATCTGTTAACGACTCCTCTTCTGGATGTATTTGGGAACTTCTCATCCGACCTATAAAAAAATTAAAAATTAATTTTGATACATTATAAAAATAGATAATTCTAAATAAAATGTAAAGAATGTAATAATTTTCATTCATAGATACTCTTATAGGTTTTGTCTGTTGATATAATAATAATAATAATGCATTATTCTTTTTGGAATTCTTCAAAATATATGAAGTTAACTTTAATCCAGGGGTCTGTAATATAATTGAAAAAATCTATTGCTGGTCACATTGAGTATTTTAACAATTTGCAGTATTAAAATTTAAATTTGTCCAATTATTTTTTGGCCTGAGCTTCCATTGTATTAATTTGCGAGAAATAGCTGACTTTCCAAAAACGATAAATTAAGCTAATATTTTTATATATGGGCACTTTTTTCCAAAACTTCACCTTCTTCATACATGCTGTCCTCTTCTTAAACAGGCTTCATAAATTTTATTAAATGTGCCTTAAGAACTACACATTAAATATGGGGCTTTTATGTATTGCGTAGTTTTATAACTGGAATTAGTTTCATTGTTTAAATTCTTTTCATCCACAATTAATTTTCCAATATATAGTACTTGTAAACTTGGTTTTTCCTACCTAAAAGCACAATTTATATATTACTAGGCACAGAAATTCATGTCTCTCCGCTATTTGGAAACAATGTTTTATTTTATTCCCCCCACTAGCTCTTTGAATTACCCAATAATTGTGTGCCCATAAATTAAAATAATTGTAGTCATCGACTTTTTATTTAGTATTAAATTTTTAATTTTTTGAGCAATTATAAGTTCAATAAAATGAAATTATAGAGAAGTTGTCTGTCTACTAAGGCATGTCAGTTTTGTACAACTTAACAAACATTAGTGTTACAAAAACCGTTTAGGGATTAGCAATTCATTAAAAATTAAAAAGTTTAGTCTTTTTTTGTGTTTTTTGTTTTCATCGTCTAACATGACCTGAACTCACCTTTGTATTGTACTCGACGATATATTGGTTGTTTGTGGAGTGATATGCCATCAGCAATTTTGAATTCATCAGGTATGTCTGTCTGTAAATTTGTTACCGGCTTGCGCACTTTGTACATGTAATGGTTTTGGACGACATACTCAAAATTGCTTCCAACATCTGACTCAGTGTCTGTCGTTTTTGCACAACAGGGGAAACACACCGTAGCCAGGCGTAGAACTGTCTGCATGTTGTTAATGAGGCCGTTTTTGTTTTGTTTTTGTAGACTGGCTGCTTAATAAAATACTGTTGTTTTTTCTTTAAACTAAACTAGAAAGACACACTTATAACATGTAACATATGTTTCAAAAATTCCAACACATGTGTAATACATATATTTTCATTCTGGCTAGAAGGCTCTTCATAAAATATTGCTTTCTTGTTTACTAGTGGGTAAAATTAATTGCCTAATAGTACCAATAGTCTCTTCAGTTTGACAATTTTTGCCCTTTGGTCTCATGGAGAAGGGTTAAGTAGTAATGAGTCTGTTTTTATGATCATCTATGTATTAAGATCAAGATCTTTGTACACATTGTTAAATACATATTATATAATTTACACATTTTCATTAGAGAATATCGCAAAACAATTACACCATACGTATATTGTAATATTGGATTATGAAATTTTTAATCAAAGTAATCGGATTTGAGTTAATACAAATTAAATGTAAAATAAACTAGATACTATTTCAATAGATTTGTTAAACTAAGGAACAGAGATTCATTGATTGTTGAGATACATTCCTGACCCAGTATTGTATTAAATCAAATCAATGCAATACTCCCTAATCTTTATATTAAATGTTTGAATTAGTAAATCATACATTCCCCCCACCCCAAATGGCTCAATTATGATAAATTCATTTTACTAGAATATAACAATTGGTTCTTATGGTTAGCACAATATATTTCGGACAAGCTTAACTGGGAAAAATTTTGAGATTGAGAGAAATTTTTTCTGCGTTAAAGCAACAATTTTTTTTAAATAAATGTTACCTCTTCATTTTAAAATTTGTACTTTTAATTTACATTTTCATAAGAAACGTTGGTAACAATCATTTTATCTTACCAATGTCGCTTACAAATTCTTCATCTAAGGTTTTGGACAAATCCAACAAATAATCAAAATCTGAAGCTCATTTACTTTCCACTATAATGCTTTAAAAAAATAACATTAGAAACAGACATTTATAGCTATTATAATACCTTTCGGACTTACAAAAAAATGCTTTCAACTTTTGTTGACATTGGGGATTAAATTTGTCCAAATACTCTGAAATGAACACCTAAAATATTTCATTATTGACAACAGCATCCAATGAGCCAAATCCATTTTACACATTGATGATAACGACATAAATTTCCAAAGGATCACTCCTACTTCGAGTGTATTAAACATTAAATTATGTAAATATAACATTTAGGAACATTTAATTATAACATAGATAAACATCACCTTAAATAATTACTAGTTCCTTAATATACATTTTTTATTATCGTTAAAATCACATGTTATTTGCATGTGTAACAATTATTTTTTTAATAAGATTAAATAAATTACTTTTTTAAACTACCATATTATTAAATCAACAAAAACCTAACAATTCAATATATCACAGATATTTCCAATTTATTTTCTTTTTATCTAACAGCAGAATTATCCAGGGAAATTGGCTACATATTGATTAAATACGTATTTTGGTATGCTGTTTTACTATCTAAAGCTAAAATTAGTCATGAAATTTTTAAAGTATACACATATTTACAGCCAAATAGATTCAAATACACAGAAAATTAGGTTGACAATGATAGCAAGTCTCTACAAGATAAATTTTCTACTAGCCATAATTAAACTTTAAAAAAAATTGTAAATATAATGTACAAATGTCTGCAAAAATTCTCATTGTTAAAAAAAAAGAGAAAAAAAGAAAATTAAAAATTACAAAAAAAAAAATTTAAATTTTGGTTTTTGTGTGTAAAGATAAATTGTCATTATTTAAACCATGTTTTCCTAAACTACAGGATATTTACAGGGTGAAAGCACCAAAATTACTTGTATTTAAAATTCACCTTGTTTAGGTACAAAATAAATATTTTTGTATAAAGAGGGTTCTAGAAATGTTTTCTAAATATGAAATTTGAATCCACATTGATAAAATTTTAATTGTGGACAAACTGTTCAAGCCACAGCCACATTGATATTCTAACTTGATTTATAAGTAAAACAGCATAACAAAATGTCTTTACTTAAACAATTAAAGTACTCTTATTATTCAATATTATCTCTTACTCAAATAATTAGACCCTATGCTCTAACGTCACCTATTGTAACAGACTAGCACTTTACAAAAGTAATTTAGAAGCATTATTTCTTTCAAAATGTAAAATAATTACACAAACGGTAAATAAAATTTTTCAACATTTGGTTTAAATATGTTAAAGAGTGATACAATTTCAAATTTACTTCCCAATATCAACAATTTTGCCATAACCAGGCCGTTAGTTATATTATTTTTTACATAAGATACATTTATTTAACTACATGATTGAAAATTCGTAATGGACCCACTATCATGATTCCAAGAACCTTCAGTCAATGCTAACACACCTTGAATAGGTGAACACAATGCCGCCTAATATAATACCAGTATCTATTTAATATCCCATATTCGGTGGTACTGGGAAACAAACTTTTTCTTTTCATTTCCTGACTTTCTTTTATGACTTGGAGGGATTTTACTTTGTCTCAAGATGATCTGGGCTAATTAAGCACAAGCTGCCACAATACACTAGTAATCTGTTAGCAAAAATACTTCTCGGTCCCTACTGTCAAGCGATTGTTTATTATATACATTTATTAAATAGTCCTTGCTAATCTCCATAAAATAAGATTTTAATGCAGTACTTTTTTTAAATATATTTGACAGTTTTATATTTAAAAATATAATATATTTAATTAATTGGCCATTTCAATATTGCTTGAAATTAAAAATAAATTTTAACATATAACAATAAATTAAATAATAATGAAGGTTCCTTATGTTGGACCCGTCCCTTGTAATTTTAATTGATATGGTTTTTTTTGTACTTAATGCAAAAGGTTAAACATTAAAAGGATGTAAACAAAAATACTTAAACCGCCAGTTCTGAATGGCTTTTCTTTAAAATAAAATAAAAAATTCTATAAGCTTTACTATAAATACCTAAGATTTATGAATAGAACAAAACATGATTTTTTATGATTAGAAATTATATTTTGGCAGTTTGCGCCTTCAAATGATAGGAGGCTGTATTTGGTTAAGAACAATAGATTTTTTTGAAAAGAGTTAGTGGGAAATCACTGTTTCGAGTTCCTGTGTGGGGTCCCAAAACCGCCAAGCTCTGAATACGTTGAAGGGCCATCATTATAAATCGCACTCGGGCCTTCGTTACTGCATACAGAATCCTCAGGCGTCCTTGAAACTTCCTGTTCTCCTCCGTCACCTGTGTCAGAATTCTGCTGTTTCGCCACCTGTTTCTGTTTCTGCTGCAAAGCCTGTGAAACATAATTCAATATTAATTTCATGTAGATGGGCTGATTTTTCTGTGCTTTTATTATAATGACTTAATTTATAATATTAATTAAGAAATGCCTGTTTAATTTAAAAACATCGTAATATACAAAAATAAATAACGATTAAAATTATGTTCTAATTACCTAAATTTTTTATTTATGTATAAAAAATGTATAAAAAAATTATGATAAAAAATATAATCACAAGCATTTAAAGCAAAGTTACTGTTTTACTAGTATTGGGTGATTATGGAAAGAAATTGTATGGCAAAATGTCGAAACGTGTCTGACAAAAACATTTATGAGATAAATAGACAGACCAGTATGATCAGGAGCGATCAAGCAATTTCATCACCTTACAGACCTCACCTCAATATTTTAGAATTTAAAATGTATTTTAAATAGTGATTTTCTTTAAATTGGCATGCAAGATAGTATGCAGTGCGAGTAATGAAACAATCTGATTTAAATCAAACATTTAACAAATGAAATTGAATCTGTATAAATTGTTATTTTTGAATTATGAATTATTGTTTTAAAAAATTGTCTGTTTGGAATCCTATCTTTTCTGTTAAATAATAAATAAACAATAGGTTATCAACAAGTGTCAAGCAATCATAATCTAATACTAATCAATAACACAATTTATGTTAAAAAAAAGAAGAAAAATAAATGAAAGAAAGAAAGTAATGCTTTTGCCCAAAGGTTGATTACGTAGGATAAATTCCAGTGTTATAAAACATTATCTTGCAGTTTGCATTTAAGGTGATGTGCTACTTATAACACAAAAGAAAAGAAAAAGGAAATCATACATGGTTTTGTTTTTAGAGTGTTAGCTTTAAATGAATTCTCCAGTTGATAGAGGTGTTAACCGATCAGTACATACCTTCTCCCTGCTTCCTTTTTTCTGCAAATGATAACAAAATGATATATTAATAAATGTTTAATTCACAGTGGTATTGATGTATATTTAAACAAAATAGTTAGAGTTGAAAAATAATTAATAATTCGTTATTACCTAGTACCTACTAAATATAAAACAAGAATCATGCACAACTTAAATAAGTTGAAAAAAGGTTTCAAAAATTAACAGTGTGCTAAGTTTCTATGATCAGCATTTTAACTTGATTAAATAATAAATTCAAATTAATGTGTCTTCATGTTGTTAAAGTGTCAGTACAACATTAAAGCCAGATATTAATCGAAGATATATACTAAAACTAGTGATAAATCGTGGAATAATAGAGATTTTCAAGATTCTTGAAGTACAACGTCTGGTTTATTAGAGGAAAAATTATATAAAGCAAGTTGGCTATCTCTTATGCTGGATATATTTCTTTATTAGTTTGGTCTTTACTTGTTTTCGTTATTGTTCGGTAGTTTTGAGAAAAAGGGCAGAAACAAATATTTTAATGAAAATCATTAATAAAAGAACACGGAATCTCGAGACTATAATAAAGGCAATTAAAGAAATATTCTGGATTGGTCATTGTTTAACTTTTTAATTAAATAAATAAACCTAAAGTTGATACATATTTTAAGTTGTTTTGCGGATTTGGTCTGTAATGGTTAGATTTACCTGAAGCGAAAATCTCCTGTGGGCTACTTTTCTACCACCTCTTCTCTTGGATATATGGGGGTTGTTCTGGCATATAGTCTTATTCCTCAATACTTCCAGCTGAGTGTACAGCCTCTTGAGCTCGGCCTAAATTTTCCATACGTATTTTTTTTAAATTAAAGCTATGGGCGATATAATATTTGTTTTACCCTAATTTCCTCCGGGTTCATCTCAGCCAGGTTGACTTCGGCGACGTCTATCTCGCTGTAGATCCCTCCACCGGCCTCCTGCGGTTTGTAAGCATCACTCGGTTCGTGCGTGAGATGATGCCGGGAATCCCTCACAGGTTTCTGATCGTAGCGCATCTTTAGAAAAAAATTATATCGGTTTGTTGGAAGAATTGGAACTCATTTGACGGTTGGTACCTACAAACTCTGTGATTTTGTACAACACCCAGAAAAAGTGATACATTCGCACAATTACGTACCTAATTCACGTGATACACATTATGTTGTAAATATGTTGTAGTAATTTATCCTTGCTGACACACTTTACCTGTGATGAAACGCCATCGCCGGTCATCAGCATTTTATAATATGTATTTGCACATTCGTGAAGAATGATTCGTTTCAACATACAGGAGTGGTTTTACACCGCATAGCATAAGTTTCTTTTATGTCAAACCGCACAACGAACTATATACATTTATAATTATAACTTTCAATTAATTAAGGTTTTTAATTGAGATAAAACAGTCAGTGTCATGAGCGGGATTCGAACCCACGACCTTCGGCTAGATACGCCGCTACTCTATCACTTGAAGTATCGTGACTTCGATCCACTCGGACACTAACTTCCCATCTCAACCCCACCTTGTGAATTTTTCCTCCTTTTTGCCATTTTTCAAGTGTTTTTCGAGGGGATCGAAGTCACGATAGCTCAAGTGGTAGATTAGCGGCGTATCAAGCCGAAAGTAGTGGGTTCGAATACCGCTCGTGACACTGACTTTTTTATCTCAACTAAAAACCTTAATTAATTGAAAGATATTAATTGGTAAAGCGGACCTCGAAAACTAGTGAATTTATAACGATTTAATACTTTTTCAAAACGGTGTTTGTCTTATAATAGTAAAAATGTTTTCTTATATTTCGACGTCAACAGTTTAACATGAATTTTCCTTCTTGAAGGTGGTTAAAACAGTGGTCGTCAGTCAATAATTTTTTTTTCAGACTCAGAGTCTGAAAGACTTAAATATGTACCACACTGGCTCTTTTTTAAAATAAACTGTTATAAAATATTAATGTCTGACGACCACTGTTTTATCCATTGCGTTAACTCACTTGAGGAAGGATTAAAATAAATCCGAAACGTTGTGGATAAAAACTGGTTGTGGTTTTTTTGAGATTACCTATTATCCCACCTTCAAGAAGGAAAAATCATAAGTTGATACTAAAAATATTATTTCTTTCTTTTGTACATTCCTGGGTTTTGGACATATCTTGCGGAATCATTGAAAGTAGATTATTTAAGGTTATGTTATTATGACTAAGTTTTTGGTCTATTTTACTCAAACATTTCATTGGTTTATTGGAGAGCTGAAATTTTGCTCTCAATTTTATCAAACTGTTTATTCACGTATTTAAACTTGCTTTTCCGTTCTGAAGTACATATTATGCTTTGATGAGATGAGCAGACATATACTTAAAATTTCGGAAGGAATTGTACCGAGAATTGAACAGTAGGATCAAAAATGGTCGAACATCTTATTCTCCTTTCAAAGGCATTTTATACATCATTATAATTGCAAACTGTCCACATAATTTTTAATTAGTTTATGAAGTTTTATTTGATTTATTATTGTATTCTAGGTTAGATTACATTATACTATAACTGGTTTAATTTTTTAAAAATTATTTTTTAAACAAATTGGTTTTATTGAGACGTTCAATTTTAGCTGCAGATTAATAGCAATATTTGAAAGGTCATATCTGTTAAGTATATTTGTTTTTGAAGTTTCTATTGCATGAAAATTGTTCCTTCATTTGTGGATACCTGACATGATACGGTTAGGAAAAAGAACCATGTGAAATAATGATGATATTGATTTCTACTCAGATGTCGACGGGGGGGATTTAATCGTGGGGAGAATAGGGAGAATATTTAAGCTGGCAGTTTCTCTTGTTTTTTTTGAAACGCAGGTATTAAGATGATTGAACGGTCGGCATGGCATGGGGATTGTGATCGAATAAGGGATCGAAGGATTTTACGGGATGAGAATAAAACCGACCTTTAATACGAAATTACATACTTGGTTAAAGAAAAAAGAACCAGCTTTTCTTGTAACGTTTTGATGCAATAATATCATGTCAACGAGATTTATACAGAGGAAGTGATTTGAAATCGACAAACAGAAAAAACATAGCAATAAAGTTCAGTCTCAATATTATTAAAGTGATCGTTATTCAGTTCAGAAATAGCTCGAGATAACTGGATATGAATGTTCAAATACATTATATTTAATTTAAAAGACAATTAGGACATATGTGTACTGCCTGAGAATTGATTTTCTTACGTTTCATAAAGGCGCAAAATATAAAATTATTTGTTTACAAATGTAATAAAACTTAATTTAATCATGTGAAAATGGACATTAATCGGGGTATCGACTATTTTCCGAAGAACCTTCGATTGTAGAGTCTATATTTGAAGGTTAGAGCGTTTTGTTGAAGTTTAAGTCTAACAGTCCATTTAGGTTTCAGTCTTTCTACATCTCACCTCCCACAGCGTCCAAAACATTCCTTTAGTCTACAACCAATAAACATCCCATTCGTGGCAGCAATAAAAATATTATATACTTGGATAGTTAAAGCCCGTATTTGGTGCATTAGCAAAAGGACAAACTTTTTTGAAGACTCTACAGGTGTACGGCAAGGTTGCGTTTTAAGTCCTCTGTTGTTAGCCATATTTCAAGACAGGGCTTGTTGATATCCTAAAAATAGATCTAGGGATAGGGCAAAAATTTATATCTAGCAGAAATTTAGGTCTGTAAGCAGAAACAGTCAAGAAACATCAGGAAAAACATAAACCCTCTGGAAACAGGGGATTTGTAGGTTAACCTGTCGAAATAAAAAAAAAAAAAATGGTTTTTTGTAAAGATGTTATGTTTTTTCGGACATATACAAAAAACACAGAGAGAGAAGAAAAAGTGCAGTGCTAAGCAGCTTGAATTGTATATATAACATGGCATCATAGCAAACCCTAGAATCCTTTTGAGATCTTTAATACAGTTAGCAGATCTGTATTTTTTTTTTTTTTTTGCTCCCTTCTTATAGGGCATCTTACATAATACTCTTATAGATTGGGTTAACTGCAATTTTTCTCTGGACAAAACTAAATCGACCTTCAACAAATTGTTAGTTGAGGTTACGATAAGCAATCGTTTCAGGAAGGGGTAGAAATGCGGCTTGTTCTGCTTTTGATGTCCGAAGGAATCAAGCGAGCGTCAAGAAACAGCCGATACTTCAAACCATTTTAACCAATTTATAAATTTAAATCATGGGATTGTATGTGCCAGCCTAGATGATGACTGTTCCTTCCGGTACACTATCACAAATCCCGTTGGTTGTTTAAAATCAGGGGAGATCTTTTAGACTTAAATCATAAGCCGTATGTTAACCTTCTGTGCAATTTCCGAGTGAGAGAAGACACTTTTCACTTTATAGCTGTGTCCCATTTTGACCGAATTTTGCAGCATTTTTGGTAGGTACTATATCATCGGATGTTAATTAATAATTTATATTGTTTTATGAAATTTATTTTGTTTGGTCAACCTCCGGTAAATTTACTGCTGTAAAGTTTATCAAATTATGTTAATTACGTACACATTATGATAATTGTTAATAAATATTATCTGTCGTATTATATATCGACCTGGCAAGTACCCTATATCTTAAAATTCTACTCCACCCTGTACACCCACAGTAAACCATTTTAAACCAATGAGCATCCTCTTATCAAACAAGGAACTGGTAACGTGGTATATGAAATTTTCTTACAGTTGTAAGTAAAAAAAGAAAGAAAAGATGTTGAATTGTGTATGGTGAAGTTTCGGCTATAGGAGAAACAGTGATTATTTTCCGAAGATAGAGCTTTTGGTTGTAACCAAGAGTAAGTTCATGTGCGTTGTAATGTTGCATTGTATATAAGTCATTCATTGCTTTAGGGATAGTTTTGATCGGCGGTCAAGTAATCTGGAGTTAGTAGCGCCTTTTGAAACCAGTGTGCGGGCTCCACGTCTCTTGACCATGTAAAGTCTCAGGTCCACACAGTATGGGAATTTGGTTGAAGTGGAGAGAATACAGGTCACATATTTGTTATTATTTAACATCCTATTTGACTTTTCATACAGTCAAATGTGTAAAATTAAATTATTTTATTACTGCTGATTGAATATAGTTATAACTTATAAGCATGCTCGATGGCAAGGGTCGGCAAATGTTTTTATTTTTATTTTGAGTCAATATTTGATCATATGGCCAAATAATTAATTTTTGTTAGTATTTTAATCTGTTTGGAGATTTTACTTACTTCATCTTAGAAATGACTGTTCACATACATTGTATACTAATCGTGTTTTTTCTTAAATTATTAATGCTATTTTGTCTCAATTTTTAATATAGTTACAAGGAGTCAAAAGTTTTCGTAAATTGTCAATTACACAATATTAACAGAAAACTTATATTATATGACAACATATATAGCATCTATAACATTAATACCAATGTTTTAAATATTTTTGGATCTTATTTTGTTGGTTGATTCTGTTGAGTATCGAATGAACTAATTTTGACCCTAATTTATATTTTGACACTCCCCTCATTCAAGCCAAAAATATTAAATTTACTCTTATTTCAAAAGATATTTTTTTTGGGATATTTTTAGGCGTTTAATTTTTTAAATTAATGAAATATTTTTCTCCCTGCCCTTTCATGATTGTCGCAGTCAACATACGTTTTGTAATTCATTCAGTCCCTGAAGATGACCCGAAAAAAGCTCGAAACGCACCAAAAAAATGAAAAAAATGTATTTTTCTAAAATACTTCATTCCTGACCGCTCCTTACTACTTCAACAAATTATTTAACTACAAGTCGCCAAATAACACACACTAAAAATAAATTTTAATTAACTATTCTTTTACGTGAGTGATACCCGGACAGCCTGGAGGGATTCGAACCCACGAAGCTTGAAGTCTAACTGCAGTCACGACAGCTCAAGTCGTTAGAGCAGCGGCGTATTGAGCCAAAGGAAGTAGGTTCGAATCCCGCTCGTGACACTTCCTTTTTCATCTCAACCAAGACCTTAGATTAAAAAGTATAATTAATTAAAACAATCATCAGGTCAATTATGACTACTAAATACATGTATGGAATAATTAAAAATAATCATAAATCGCAAAAACCTTTGTGTTAACAATTTAAAAAAAATACACTTTTTTTGTCATAACGTTCCTCGTAACTATGTTAAAATGAAGTATTAAGGTAATGAAAAACACTAGGAAACAGTAATAACAGAATTTACGAATACATTTCGACTATAAGCTACTAGCGGCTATATGTACTCCCAAATCTACAGAACTATTTGATTTACTTATTTCCGGTAAAATTGTACAATTATTTTGTATAAATCAGTATTAACTAGTGAGGCTGAATTGAAAACAACGGATTTGGCCCGCGGGTTGTTATTTGCCGATCCCTGCTCTATCTTAAAGTTCAAATGTTAAACAGAAAACTACTTACAATTGGTGCGAAAATTAGTAAAAGGACAACTGTCGACGTGGAATGACATCTGATGAACGCAATTATGTACGCGTGATTCGGATGAAGAGTGCTCCACAAGGAAGCATGAGCTACGTAATAAAACGAACTGATGAGGGCTTCAATCACCACAGCTCCCAAGAGGTACCTAAGTTCAAGGTACTGCACGGTAGCATTTCTCGCAGCCAGGCCGATATGAAGGCCGAATAGTAAAAACACAATCTCTCCTAAAAGAGCAAAGGCAGTTATTTTAACAATCGGCCGTTTAATACCTGGGTCGATCAACTTACCCGCTTGAGTAACGTAATCCCACCAGAGTGGTTTGCAGGTCTGGAAGTACTCACCTCCCTCGGTCACACCTATCGCGACTATGCTAAATCCCTCTTCGACGAAATTGATATTTGTCGCGGTCCACGCGGCCAAGTAGGTAAACATAACAATCACCATACCGAACAAATATTTGAGCAAGTCTTTGTCCCTTACCACCCACCTGTGCGCCTTTCTCGTCCTGAACTCTATCAGGATCCTGGAATACAATCGTTAAAAAAAAATTCTCGGTGTATAAAAATTCGTTTCCATTTACCTGTACAATTTTAAAATTATTGCTCCGTAGCAAATTATAAATCCGAGCTCTCGAATCCACCTGACGATGATGCAAGTTTCCACCGATGCTTCGAAAGATAAAGGAACCATCTGGAATTAGGCATATTAAATTTAGAAAACAAAACCCTAATGATGCATAAGAACAAACTTTATTAAAAAACATACAAAAACAACCATGAGATAGATTACTATTGACAACATGTTTTCCTTGTTTGACAATTGACTGGAAATGACAATATCAGCTATGATACCAATAGAAGAGATATCAG
Source organism: Cimex lectularius (assembly GCF_000648675.2). Taxonomy (NCBI): domain Eukaryota; kingdom Metazoa; phylum Arthropoda; class Insecta; order Hemiptera; family Cimicidae; genus Cimex; species Cimex lectularius. Next base: position 102,739 of record NW_019393013.1, on the reverse strand, counting down.
ATGAAGCAGATCGAGAATTTTATTCAGTTAGAATTGTTTGAAATAGATGTACATAAACCAATACCTGCATAAATATTTTTTGGATTGTATAGAAGGTATTTGTGTTATGATTTTTCAACTGTAACGTATGTTTTTTAACCCATAGACTTTCATAATTTTGAATGTACTATCGGCAGAACTATTGATATTATGTAATTTATTATTGATGACTTTTATTAATTTTTTAGTTTAAAAAAAGGTTTTAAATCCATCTATGATTTAATTAATTACATGTTGTTTTTGTAGTTAGTTATCATATATTAAATAAATCAGATTGGCAATAATTCTGGCATAAGGACCGAAACGTCGCTCTCATTATTAGGGAAAACGTATACACCTATTAATAAGCAAAAAAGATAAACAGAGTGAAGAGAGAAAGAGTGAATAAGAGAAAAGGGGGGAAGGAGAAAGAAAATGAAGCAGAGAGAGTGTGTGTATGTGCGTGTGCATGTGTGACGGAGAGAGGGAGAGAGAGAGAGAGAGAGAGAGAGAGAGAGAGAGAGAGAGGGAGAGAGAGAGAGTGAGATAGAGAGAGACAGACAAACAGAAAGCCAGACAGACAGACTAACCGAAGACTTATGAAAATATAGCTAAACTAATACAGCTGTTTAACAAGGTGAACGAACATCAAAATAACGTAAAACCATTGTTAAGCTATGAAACAAATTTGACTGGAGGGGAATCTTTGAGTACAGTTAATTATTCATTTTAATAAAAAATAATTTATTACACTTACAGCAGCGTAGAGAAGTAGGATGCCTAAAAGTAGCGTTTCAAGAATTGTCCACATCCCAGCAGCCACTAGCTGTAATTATAAAAATAAATAAGTAAATTTCGTACATAAAGACGTATCGTATTCGTCCAATTACAGTACATTTCGAACACATGTACCCACGGTTATGGAGCTATAAATTGCGATTACCTTGCATTTTCTCCTTTTGAATATGAGAGCCCCTGTAGCAATCGTTCCTATCATCGAGGCAATTTGAGCGCAAATAACGGTCGCTTTGAGATCAAAACGAGGCTCGGCCAGGCAACTTGAATCGTAAGCACAGTTCGGCACACACCTGGAATATATTTACCTTTTTTTATCCTTTCTGAAAATTTTTATCGTCAAATTGAACTCTTATGATTTGGTTTGATATTTCAACTGAATAAAAATTAAAACACGTAATATTACAATTTAGGATTTAAAAAATTCTATATATTTATGTAATTGTTTAGTAATAGAGGCCGATCCTACATGATGATATATTATATTATCTTATACAGCGTGAGCCAATTTTCGAAGCACCATAGGAACAAAATGGGGTTAGAGTTGGTTTTGGTTTTAGAGAAAACCTTCGATCAATGACTATTCAGAGATCGTGAGATGCGGTCTGGTGTAGGTTTAACATTTTCTTTAACGTGCCAACGTTTCGATCTTTATTGAGATCATCTTCAGGGGTCAAAGTGTTGAGAGTGTGCACACACACAAGAATGACACATCAACACGGAAAACAAAAACTTTGAGCTCTGAAGATGATTTCAATGAAAATCGAAACGTTGGCACGATAAAGAAAATGTTTTTTCTAAAACCTACGTCACATCAGACCGCATCTCACGATCTCCGAATAATCATTGACTAACGGTCACTAAACACCACACATTCCTTCGATTAGCATACAAACGCAATTTGCATTATCCTTAGCGTTCGTTCGTCAAAAATATTTGAGGCTGTTACGTAATTGTATCAATTTTGGAAGCTTTTATCCTATGGTGAGTCAAAAATAGATTCACTCTATTCATTTCTTTTCATTCTACATATATTCCATTTCGCCCTGATTTTTTTAGAAATTTTGTTAGAAAGAATATATTTATATATATAGAAGAGAAAAGAAAAAAAACTGGAGGCAACGAGGTACAAGGCTTTTCCACTTATCAATGCCGACCTACTGCTACAAGCAAATAAAATTTTGGAATCAAAACATACACGGTATAGTTTGATCAACCAGGAATGAAAGAATGAGGAATATGAAGTATAGAAAAAGGCTGTAGTTATCCCCGAAGAAGGACAAACTCTGCCCGATAGCAATAGTCATCGGATCAAAACATGTCCTTGTCTTGGTCCGATATAGAGAGCGATTTCGTCTTACGTTTTAAACACTGGAGAGTACTCCCTACGTCCTGTGAAAAAATAGATTTTCTACGTAATTGCTAATGTTAAATGTTTGCGTAAGTGAACATATACATGAACTTTTGTATATTTCTGTTGTGAAAGTATTCTACAGACCCATAATTAGGTTAGTTAACCTTTTCTTTAGGGCGGTACTGAGCACTTATTTGCCCTATGGAATAAAAAAAGTACAAATAAATCCACATTTTTCACTTTACTGGGCCAACCTATTCTCGCTGGTTTACGTTTAAGGTCATTTAAGAGTGGACGATTGATGCATATTTGGCTGATGACTCGCAAATCATTGAGCTAAGTGACTTAGATGTCGAAGCCAAACTTCAACACTAAGCCGGGAGATGGTCCAAGCTTCAATTGATTCCTACATCCATTTATTTTCAAGTACTGTACAAAACAAATATTTTGTAACCAGACAATTTTTAAATATTTTGTAGGTCGAAGTTGTACATTTCGTAGGGTTCGCTATTATTCCTTGGTTGTATTGTGATGTTTTTCTTGTTGTTTTTGTGTGCATTTTTCTGTTCACGTTTTGAATCTATTTCAGCCTTATTTTTTAAGCTTGTTGTATTGAATTCTTTCACCTTGACCTCTGTCATAGTTAGCAGGTATTGTTTCTTTGCATCCATTCCTGTTGTTAATTAGTGATCCGCAAAGTTATAAATAGTTTGACTATTTATACTATTTGTAAACTAGCTATTAGAGTTTTACAGAAAATTTGATGTAATATAATTTATATTGATAAAAAATAGATTTGTCTTTAACATTAGTAAAATAAAATAAAGACTTTCTATTATGAACAGCTACATAATCACAGTTCTGAAACCTTATGTGCCTCTTGAATATGACCAACTCTCAAATTATATAAGACAAGAAGGTAGCCATCTTTTCAACTGATTGATATTGATAAATTAAACTATCCGAGTTTATTAAGCAAGGCTAATTTAATTAACGGATCGAAGTTTTTCGCAATTAGTTTTTTTTTAATGCCGAACGAATATCATGGGTTGATAAAAACTTTCTTCTTGAACAACGTGGCCCTGATGCCGGCAGGAGGCACAGATCGCTGATCGAATATTTCAGGGAAATAAATATTTTTAATCGTATATAGATCTCAGTACCTTGTACCTTGGAACGAATGTATTTATTTGCGTGTTGATCCGGCAATTAGTCTGAGGAATATCGAATATTCTAGGGTAGTGAGATAGAATGTGTGAATGTTATTTGTTTGCGTGAACGGCAGGTTTTATTCCCAATAACCACGAGGAATATCGAGACCTCTGGGGTAGGGTGAATCAATGTGTGAATGTAATTTGTTAGCGTGAATGACAGGGTTTATCTCGAATTATGAATTATCCAAAGAAATTTCGTTTACTCTGAGGTAGTGTCAATGTAATTTATTAGCGTGAATAGAGGGGCATATCCCCAATTACCCCGAGGGATATCGAATACTATGGGGTATTGTGAATGCTAATGTCATGCTTTTATCTAGTTTCTATGCATTTGTTTTATTTTATCGGAAATTGACGATGCTAGCAATAGGATAACCGTTATATCATAACACATTATAACTTGACTGGAGAAAAAATAAGAGAAATTAGTAGGTTTAAAACGCGAGAAAGATAAGAAATGAAATACAAAGCTAGGAAAGAGAGGACTGGCGATCACATTGTAGTTTGCCGGTCCTAAAACTTAAAAAAACCGCTGTTAATAATTACCTACCTATATTAAACAATATTCTAGATAATATTTTTGACCTTTCCTTTATAGTCGAGTCCATACCACACAGAAATATAAAGAAAAAAGAGGAATTATAAGAATATAAACTAAAAATGCTTCAAGAATGAATTTTAATTTAATTCACGGTATTCATGAACGTATTGCGTGTTTTATTTGCATTTTAATTGCTTAGTGAATTATTCAGGTTTCTCCCTTTAAACAATACGGGCCTGTAATTCAAAGATTAAAAGAATATATAGAGAATTTCTAACAAATATATCTCAAATATTCCATGCGCTTAAGTTTTGCAATTATGCAAATTGGTAAAACTTATTGCTTTACAGGAACAACCTAGAGGTTAATTAAACATTCTCCGAGTTACTCGATTCGTTTTCCAGTTTAATTTTCCAAAACCTAGATTGGTGTGGTTCTAAACAAACTAATGTATGGTAAAAGTTATTTAATATTCCTGACGGATTGCACATATGTAAACCAAACACGAATTTATTTGTAACATTCAAACTTTAAGATAGTTTTATAAATACAAAATTTAGATGAAATACATATTAACATTTAGTTTTAATTACTAGATTGATTTGTGACAATAAAACAAAGAATGAAATAGGCCGATGTTATTTGATATGGTTTGGTTTGTATCTAAATACTATCTGAGGGATGGAGGTGGGTGCTGTTTGAAGTCAAGTTCACTTTTGCAGTGGTTGTGCTTTGTAATAAAATAGGCTTGATATTCTGTTTAACAGGAGTTGTGAAATTTTAGTTTCTATACTTTTACAAAGTTCGTATCCCCCTTCTTAAATCTATTCTCAGACAAAAGTGGCCTATCGCCATTTTCTAGTTAAGTAAATTACTTGATTTCGATCAGTGGTCTATGGAACTAATCCTCTCTTTTTATTTTTCATATAGTTTAACTACTTTTGCTTAACCGAAACATTTGGACGAACAATTTTTCCTGAAATTAATGAAAGGAGTAATTTCTCACCTGACCATCAGAAATTGACCTTTTAAAACATACCCCATACGGCATTTCGCTATCTTCAGTGATGAGTCTGTGATACTTGAAATTGAAGATGGCGAAATTCCAAACAGATCCACACAGCAAGTATAGGCAGACCACGATGATCGGTGACGACCAAATTCCAGTTTCATCACCCACCAGGCCATACAGAAAAATCTCAGAATACACCATAGGACCAACTTTTTCTCATACAACTGAAAGAGCTTTGTCATGTTATCAACAAATATCACTTTATAACTCTAAGAGGAGTTATCTATAAATATGACTTTTTTAGTTTATTATCTTTAGCACCTACACTGTCAGGTTAATCAATATTAGGAACTGTATATGGCTAAAACAGGTTCTGACTTATCAGAGACTTTGAAGAGTAGAAGACTAGGTTTTGAAAAATCATAAAAAATAATTATTGAAAATGGAACTGATTGGAAATATAAACCAAAAGAAGTTAAATCTAGAGCTCTTCTATGGTATACGGTCGGCTCAAAGTAGGAAAATGGCATGTGCTAGGCATAACGGGGACTTTGAGCATGGCCCTCTGCCCCACCCCAACCGTTTTTCAAGCTATTATCATTCTTTCAGACAGACAGGCATATCTAAAAAATTTCAAAGCCTAAGATAGGACCTTAACACAAATCTGGAACTACCTTAAACCATAAAAAAAACTTTCTTGCCCTCTTAGCGATAGTGCAGGTGCGCCACAAGGTCGTAAAGAGGGCAGCGTCGTCAGCAAATAGGGCCAACTTTATCATATCACACAAGCAATTAAGAAACAAGTTGATCCCAGCGCAGAACCTTGAGGAACACCAGCTGCTACCTTAATATGGTACCTAAATAGTGGCTTCTAAAGCGTTCGGTCAATTGAATAAGAGCTGCAGTTTTATTAAATACGTTTGAAAGTTGTTATGGATTAATTTGTAAGCAAGCCCATTTTGCCAAACACAATCAAAAGCCTTATTGATGCCCAGTAAAATCGCTCAAGTATGCTTTTTAAGGTTAAAGTCATAGGTGACGTTGTCAATAAGCATACTAAGTTAAATTTGTCAACTGATAAAGGCGGAATTCAAATTGCTCAAGAAAAAGCATTCTAAACTTTATTCCAGTTACTGATACTGTAACAGTAAACTTGACTTTGTTTAATGGGCTCCAGTGCCTATGAGGTGGCGTTGGTCTCATTTTTCATCGAATTTAATTTTCTACGTTTATTTTAAGTGTTAACACTGAAAAAACGTTGAAAAAATTGAAGTTTGAAAAATGTAGTGGATGGAAGTCACGATAGCTCAAGTCATAGACCAGCGGCGTATTTAGCCAAAATCGTGGGTTCGAATACCGCTCGTGGCACTAACTTTTTCATTTCAACCAAAAATCTTACATAAAAAGATTAATTAATTGAATGAAGTAATTTGATCAATATGGCACTAAATATTAAAAAAAGGATTTGTTTTATTTCTCGAAAAAAGTGGTTATTATATTTAAACAAATCATATCTCGGCAACGGGTTATACTAAAAACGTCCGGTTGGTCTCATTTTACTCAAAATTTAATGCTCGAATAAGCTTTTTTGATACATATTTAGGGACATAATGCCATTTAGGAGAAATTCTTGAAAAAACAAAAAACAACATGAAAACAAGCAAACACAGGCTTTACAGATTTTTGCGATTTTCTCATAGAAAGCTTTATTTGAGGACCTATGATTATAAAACCTTTTTGTTCACCATGAAACTTCCATAAATCCTCAAAGTATCATTGTTTCGTTTGGGCCCCCTGGAGATACGTCATGTAGAAAAAAGGCACTATTTTATTTATTTATTTTTACGAGGGTTCACAACAGCAGAGGTTATATCAACCCTCACGGTGCCGGCGTTTTTGAAAAAAAGCCCATTTGTAAGTATGTCGGCTTCGAATGCAGGGCCGCTGGATTCGAACCCGGGACCTTTACGTTACAGTGATGAGCGTCGTGTCAACAAACAGTTGCGGCCATCGTCGGCCCAGGCATTATTGTACTGAATAAACAGAATATTAAATACAGTAAATCTTTAGAGACTTACCTAGATATTTATTTGGTTTCATCGGTATTAACCGCTTATACACGATAATTCAGGTTGCTACTGCAAGTTTTTCGAACCATTCCAAACTGTCGAGGTACTTTGTAAATGTATAATTAATCTGTACACTTTCATGTGCTTGTTTGTTTGGAAAGGTATATGAATGGTGTAGAGTACTGTGGAGTGTCGGCAATTTGGTTACTTTAGAAATTTTTTAAAACTGTCTTCTATTATTAACAACTTTTACTTATGAGATCTATTTTTATGCTAAAGCCTATTTCCTTAAGCGAACTAGAAATATCGATATCATTAATGTTTTATTTAATTACAATTTTCTTCTTTTTCTTCACGTTTTCCACCATGAAGTAATTATAAAATTGTGCCACAAATAAAACCTTATATCGATGCTAATTTCTTGTGGATCCCTCCAAGAATTGGAAAACTGAGAGAAATTATTTTTAAATTGAACTTGTGGTCAAATGATAATAGCTATGATTGGAAAAAACTAACAGTTTATAGAAAAACAGAAAATAAAATTAAGCCTTTTGCCATTAGCATAAATTTGCAAAAACTTAACTAAAATAAAAATAATCAATAATTATTTTTCTAATGTCTTTGTTGAGATAAAAAAGTCAGAGACACGAGCGGGATTCGAACCCACGACCTTCGGCTAAATACCCGCTGCTCTACCACTTGACTTATTGAGACTTAAATCCACTCAGACACTAACTCCCCATCTCAACTTACAACCTTTAGAATTTTCCCTCTTTTTGCAATTTTTCAAATGTCGTGTAATCAGGATTCGATTCTCGGCGACATATGAAGTGGCCACGGGGAGCTGTCAGTGAAGTTATACTTCGTATTACTCATTAATTCCATTATATTTACTGGTCTGATTGACCAAATAACTTATTTCAATTAGTTAACATTTTTATGTAAGGTTTTGGTTGAAATGAAAAAGTCAGTGTCACGAGCGGGATTCGAACCCACGACCTTCGGCTAAATTTGCCGCTACCCTACCACTTGAGCTATCGTGACTTCGATCCTCTCGGACCCCAACTCACCATCTCAACCTACAACCGTTCGAATTCTCCCTCTTTTTGCCATTTTCAAACGTGGGTTCGAATCCCGCTCGTGACAATGACTTTTTTATCTCAACCAAGACCTTAGACAGAATAAATAATTGATTGAAAGAAGTAACTTGGTCAATTGAATACGAAAAAGGAAATGGGTTAATAAAAATAATCTTAATCTTAATTTAATCTAATAATCTTAATTTTCAAAAAAAAAAAAAAAAAAAAAAAACTCGAATACATATAAGCATATGCTAACAAGGAAACAAGAAAAATATTTTTTAGGACTAAGAAGGTAGTCAATGTTCATGGCTCTTCTGCTTTTCTTACTTCTGGTTACGTCCTTTCGAAAGCACGGTCCGATCTGCCGTTTTCTCTCTTGCTTCTCCCTTCCATTCTTTTCTTTCACCAATTACCGTCGAGCCGGCATTTTCAAATTTATCGTGATAACCTAAACCTTATTTTTAAGCTTAAAAAACAAAGTCACTGATTTTTGTTAGAACTTAGAATTTGATGTACGCTGTGTTTTTCTTATCATTTTTATAAACCATATTGTTTTGTATTCGCTTATATCATTTCTAAAAAGTATAATTTGCGTACTAAGTATTACAAAAGATTGGAATTGAACTAGAGCTCAGAAAAAAAATTCTAGGCAATTTTTCGGTAGATTGAACAATCTTATAAGAAAGAATTGATAAGCCCTTCTTCACAACGTTCGGCATATCCTTGTATTGAGGGAAAATAATAGAAGTTTGACTGATAATAGAATGAGATTGAATTCTTTTCTGGCGAGTATTTTCCTCTCTTTTTTACATAATATTTCGGTACAAAACGGATTCATGTTTTACGAATGGTGTTTAAATCTATATTCTTCTAGTAAGATTACTAGATACACATGCCTAGAATATAATGATTAAGATACAAAGAAAACAAGTAAAAGTTCAGTTACACTTGGAAATGAATGTCAGTACCACTTCGACAAGTGAAGTTCTGAGAAAATTAATTATATAATTTCCCCCATTGTTACCATGGATGAGCAAGATCAGTCGCAGGCACAAACTCGACCGGACTTGATTAGGGCCTCGAGCTACCAGTCACTTTGACCCTCGGTGACGCCCATTAGATTTATCGGGTTACCCCGTAGGTCATTATACTCTATTCCAATCGGATCAATAGATAAAACAGCGTCCAATTTGTCATTTCAGTTGGATTCGGAACTTGTACGGCATATCGCTGTAATCGCGAGCCTCATGTTGGAAAAGTGGTAAAACTGTTCTCCAATCGTATAAAAATAGCTCATACTTTTGCTAATTAATTCATTAAACCAGTTTTGTAATCAATCTAATTTCTGGATATAGGTCACCGATAAAAAAACAAAAAACATTTGTTGGACTGGCACTGGGTCATTTTACCGGAGTCCGTCACAGATTTGTTGAAATACTGAAACGCGTTTCGGCATTGCGCCATCTTCAGAGAGGAAATATCTATCACTTTGTCCGAGTAGTGGTTATATGTCGTTCGGTCTGTCGTCGTTAATTAAAATATGTACTAAATTATATGCCAACAATAAAAACAAACATTTGTATTATTAATTTGTTTGATTCGTGATGTGCGGTCAAGAATGAGGTAGTTTAGAAAAACATCTTTTTTCATTTTTTTGCCGACGTTTCGACCTTTATTCGGGCCATCTTCAGGGCATAAAGTGTGGTGATATTCTTGTGGTGTCATGTTTGTGTTGTGAGACAACAATTTTCTGGCATAACTAGTTTACACAACTATATCACACCACAAGAATATCACCACACTTTATGCCCTGAAGGTGACCCGAATAAAGGTCGAAACGTTAGCAAAAAAATGAAAAAGGTGTTTTTCTAAGCGCCCACATTCTTGACCCCACTTCACGGAAAAAACACGCATTTGTATTATTGCTAGTGCTTGAATATCTCTACTAAGGAAGTATACTCGAAAAATTCTCACGTATAATTTATTTAATTTTTATCTTCCCGAATTGGTAAATACCGTATAACATAATTTTGCAATACATATTTCAGCCCCCTTTAATTTTCTAGAACAATGGAAAGAATTATAATTAAAATCTGTTAAATTATACCTGTCCCAATTTGATTTTTCGTATTGCCGAAAAAGTAATTAACGTTAATATATTATTATTACGTTAGCATGTAATTATATATATAAATACAATATTATTTATATATTTAACATTCATTATGTCTAACACTTGATTAGATTAGATTTAGGTGCGAAATTTGAAATATTGTTAAATTATTGAACGGCAAATCGCTAAAGTTTAACTTTATGGCAAATCTATTTATTTATAATATATTCCATTGCGAATTAAGAGTTCGTAGTATCAGAAAAAAAGCGATAAGCTTTGAGTACATCTTAAATATATTCAAGACGGGGAGAAGGTCATTTATCATGCAAGCGTGAATTGGGCATTTCGTCATGAATATGGAACAATGACTTCATCATGATGAAATAATATTATTAGTAGGTCCCTGATGTTATTGATTTTCGTGACGAGCTAAAATTGTTAATAATAAAAGAAAAGTTGAAATAGCATGTTTCTGTTGTGTCCATATTTGAGGATTTTTAAAAAGTTAAAATGTTTTACACGGTCGAAACTAATATTTTTTTATATGCGTGGAGTAAGTAGTATAAAAAGTTTACTGTAGCATATAACGAAAATTTCCCACTCTGTGATTGAAGAAGAAGTTTTTTTAATTTCGTATTCTTATCGTAAATTTTTAGAACCGGCGTTATAAGATAAAGTACAGCCAATAAGTAAGAGGCAAGTAAAAGTTCCAAGAGGTGCTAATTTGTTTTCATATAATTATGTTTCTTGTCCGTCAATAATTCATTTACTATTTGTACTTATATGTTTAAAACGAGTGCGGAAATACAAACAAATGTTATTATAATGTCATGATATAAAGTCAGATATGGGCAAGCAGATTAAACATATCACTTGAATGTTCAAATAGTTTCGCTCAGTTGAAAAGGCGTGTAGACCATTTGTCAAAAAGATGTGACTATAGTAGAATGAAGCTCGTCCGAACTAATTAAGAACGATGCCAGATAACTGAAATTATGCAGAAACAGCAGCAAAACTAGTCTATTTTTTTAAGGAATAAATATACACATGTCGGACTGACATTCGGTGTATGCCTGTTTTTCCCAAAAGTAAGTCTCCATGTGTCAATCTCTCATGACCGAATGTTTGAATAAAGTTGTCATTTGTGGCATTAAATAATTTGTGATGTTTTTATTATGTTTATATGTATATTAACATATTACGAGGGTTCGTAACAGCAGAGGTTATATCAACCCTCATGGTGCCGGTGTTTTTGAAAAACAAACATTTGTAAGTATGTCGGGTTTGAATGCAGGGCCGCTGGATTCGAACCAGGGACCTTTACCTTACAGTGATGAGCGCCGTATCAACGCCTAAACCGTTGCGGCCACCGACGCCCTCCTTTTGTATTGTATTGTGTTATGTTCCAGATTTAATTTGCACACTTATGCACAACTTTATGCTTTTTTTTTCTACTACTTATATATAAAAGTTATGTTAATGATAGTCAGACCATATTACTTGAGAACTTTTTCGTAATATACTTAAGAATAAATAAATTCACTAATTTCGTGGTCCGCTTGACCAATTAATACATTACAATTAATTAAGGTTTTTAGTTGAGATGAAAAAAAGTCAATGGCACGAGCGGGATTCGAACCCACGATCTTCGGCTAGATACGCCGCTGCTCTACCATTTGAGCTATCGTTTCCTCGATCCACTCGGACATCAACTTCCTATCTCAACCCCACTCGTGCCATTGACTTTTTTTCATCTCAACTAAAAACCTTAATTAATTGTAATAAATAATAACGGAACAGCAGGCATATGCTTAGAGGTTTTTGAACTTATTGCAATTTATAACGTTTTTACAAGGTGAATTATTTTTATAAAAAGCATCTTTCGCACCTGTATACGTTTCCGTCATTTGGAGCCCAATCACTGTAGAGATCTTCTCTAGATAAGTTCATGGGCGAGTGGCCAGGTAGGCAGTTACATCTAAATCCTCCTCTTTCAGTACCGTAGCCTCTCAAGGGAACGCACTGAAAATGCAAAGGGGAAAACAATTAAAATGTCTATTTTTGCACCAAGGTGAATACCGTTGTGGAAAGCGGATCGCATCTCGGCCCACCGGGCAGCGCGGGCATCAAGTCGTCATTGCATTGGTCCAATTCAGCTCTAGCTAACGGGTAGTAGAGTCCGACTACGCCTCTGTGAAATAGAACAAAATTAAATAGTTTTATTTATTTATATATTTGGGGGGGATTTTGGTTGACCTGTTTTCACTGAGCGGAGAAACATATCCGAAAACCCACAGTCGTAGAGAGCAGTCGAAAAACGGATGGGTCCATGAACCCGCGGTAGGGTTTGTCGCGTTGAGCTTATGAAGGGAATTCAAATAGGCCTGCGATGTGCTATTCGCTCCTCCGCCACGGTAATGAACTTTCGCCTTTAACAAAGACAAGGCCGTCACAATAAAGAAAGAACAAACAAGAAAAAAAAACATTTGTTTTTCGTTTTTACCGGGTCTGATCCGATCCTGAATAGGACCGAGACCGGTTCCGGGTCCGTGGACAGAAGGGACTGTGCCCATTCTTTATGCGGTTTCGCATTTTGGTCGAAAGCGGTTGCCGAATCCAAAACACGCGACGACAACCGGTCAGCCTGGAGGGATATCGTCGGCAGTTCTTTCGTCTCGCAGTCTTCTCCCTCACCTTCTGTTGATAACGTGCATGAGAAGAGAAGCACTACTACACCCCACAGCATCGCATCACAAACCCTGCAACAAGCAATCACTCCATTGAAACTTCAATATTATCTATAAAAAAGGGACGAAATGTGGTGCACATTAAGTTATTAAAAAGCTGCCAAAACAAATTTGACGTTTATTAGGTTACAACATGGAAATGAGAAGAAAAACTACTCTACAGTAGCAGTCCTAACCATTTATGTTATTTACTTTCACTGTCTCTTAAAAGGTCGCGAGGCCAGTGGCTATTCAATCTACAGAGAGGGTTATCTTGAATGGTTCGGGGAGATAAGTTTCTAACAAGAGATTTTGAATAATAGGATAATCGTTTGTGAAACTCCTTGTACTTGTTTTTACCGACTTAGAGAACAGGTTGATAAGACCGTTGTGGATGATACATGTTGGATACATGAGAATACTGTAGGTTTCTCTGGTTGAACTTCAAATGTAATGTATATCCAAATGACTCCAAACGCGCGCTAGTTTAGCAGTCGATTTTATCGTCCAGCTTCATTTAAAAAAGTTGGAGGTGTTTTTTTTAGTCTTTCTTGTTTAGCCGAATGTAGCAGCGATTTAGCTGGTCGGAGAGGGATATGATGTGAGGTGATGTTTTCCAAGTTCATGGTAAAAATTAGGAGGAGAGTACGAAGAATTGCAGCCTCATCTGGTGGTGAGGATGGCTTCAGTGAGGTTGCAGTGTATACAATGTAGATGATGGGTCTTAAAATACCTCCTTGGGGCACCTCCGCCTCTGTGCGATAGCAGGTGGATCGAGAGGCTCCACTGATGATGAAAGTGAGTTTAGGGTCAAGTAGTAGGTAAAAGGAAAATCATAAAATATTTCTTAAGAAATTCCTGAAGCCAGAATTTATCAGTAGGTACCTTTCCTAAACATATAATTCTCAAACTTCTCTTGTGCCGAACCATTTGTGTGCTTTGGGTAAATCAAATCTTTCCTGGTTTATAAGTTTCAAGAGATTTACGGAGTTATACGGTCAAGCTAAATGATAAAATTTAAACTATTATCATATAAGACAGAATAAATGTAAAACAAATTTTTAATTTAAGTGATGATATAAGATGATCGATCAGTGCAAATTTGTTTAATAGGGCATATTTCAGCAAATACTTATTATTGGGTTGTCCGGAAAATAATGCAGGATTTTAAGTTTTCATTAAAAAAAATCTATATAAAATATTCTGTTTACGTTTACAGGTTTGTTTACCTCTGTAGCATTCCGCTACTTGGAAATAATTCAGTCATCCTTATAATGTCAAAGCGAGAATTTCGTACGATTTTCTTTTACGAGTTTAAACTCGGCCGAAGCGGAGCCCAAACGGCTAGAAACATTAACCAAGTCTGGGGCGAGGGTTGTGTTAATGAGTGCACTGTGCAAAGGTGGTTTAAAAAATTTCGGGAGGGAGATTTCAGCCTTGAAGATGAAGAAGGTCGTGGAAGGCCTTCCTCTCTTAATGATGATGTTCTGCGATCAGTGGTGGAAGAAAACCCCAAAACAACTGTTCGAGAACTTGCAGAGCAACTCAAAGTCAGTAAAACGACCGTCGCTGACCACCTCAAGGCGATTGGAAAAGTGAAAAAACTCGAAAATTGGGTTCCACACTCATTAAACGATCGCCAAAAAATCAGCGCTTTTATGTTTGTGCATCACTTCTTTGTCGAAACAAAAATGACCCATTTCTGGCCAGAATTGTTACATGTGACGAAAAGTGGATTCTCTACGATAACACTAGACGTTCTGGACAGTGGCTCGACAAAGGAGAAGCTCCAATACATTTTCCAAAGCCCCCAACTCATCAAAAAAAGGTAATGGTTACGGTATGGTGGGCTTCATTTGGTTTAATACACTACAGCTTCTTAAATCCTGGCGAAACCATCAATGCTGAATCATACTGTAACCAAATTAATACCATGCATCAGAAATTGGCAGTAATGAAGCCCTCTTTGGTCAATCGGAAAGGGCCCATTTTGTTGCATGACAACGCTCGACCACATGTGTCACGTGTAACGTCACAAAAATTATTGGAGCTTGGCTATGAAACTTTGCCTCACCCACCCTACTCTCCGGACCTCTCGCCTACTGACTACCATTTTTTTAGACACCTGGACCACTACTTACAACACATAATATTCAAAAATCAAACGGAACTGGAAAATGCATTTATTGACTTTATCAATTCTAAAAATTCTGAATTCTACTCAGACGGAATTAATAAGTTACCAACACGTTGGGAGAAATGTATTGAGAGTATGGGAAATTATTTTGATTAAAGAACATTGCTTTAAAGTAACTAGTTTCTTTTTTTTTGTTTAATACCAAAATCCTGCATTATTTTCCGGACAACCCAATATTTGTAGAGGAGAAATTATATACTTGTGTACACACTTATATTTATTTTGTGTAGTGTACTTTTGATAGCTTATCAGAATTGAAAATTCCATCAGCCTTTTCTATTATTTACGTCTTAAATAAAAGATTTATTGTTAATAGCAAAAAAAACTAGGGTACTCATTTAATATTGAGGAAACAGGACTGATGAATAATTCGTTTTATTACGTCATACGTTTGTAAAAAATTGCGAGCTTCTTTTTAATACAAAAATCAATAACAGTTGATATTTATAATTAATTGATTAAATCATAGTCAACGTAATTTCAACAAATCTATTAACGGTAAATATTTAAATCTGAGTCTAAACTTATGTTTGAACAATTATTTCAACTTGAACATGAATTTAATCTCGTTCACTGTGAATTTTGAAGTGAGTTTTCCTGCCAGATTTTAATGAAGATACGATGATGTTTGGCTAATAGCTGATTAGTTACTCAGGCAGTGGAAAATTACGAGTTAAGTTGTCTAATTTCCAAGTTTCTGTACGGTCAGTTTTGAAATATGACAGCAGCTTTAGCAAATTGGCTTCTCACTCTCTCTCTCTCTCTCTCTCTCTCTCTCTCTCTCTCTCTCTCTCTCTCTCTCTCTCTTTCTCTCTTTCTATCTATCTCACTCATTCACTGACAGATAGATAAGAGAAAATGAGTTGGAGGTACATATATACTAGGTGCCCCGTGAACAAACGTCAATACCTCAGGAGGTAATCCTACGGGTCAAATTGGACATAAAAGTCTACATTGTTTAAGGACTGATTCTCAATTCTATTCAAATTTTTTCAGGTTACTTAAACTTTTCATAACTTTATTCTATAAGTCCATCGTATCTTGTAGAATGTTAATTCTACTTATTAAATATATTATATTTAGTGGTCTATTGACCAAATTACTTCTTTCAATTAATTAATCTTTTTATGTAAGGTTTTAGTCGAAATGAAAAAGCTAGTGTCACGAGCGGGATTCGAACCCACGGCTCAATACGCCGCTGCTCTAACCTATTCAGCTATCGTTAATTCTACTCTAAATTTGATTACACTAACAAAAAAACATTGAAAACTTGTTTAGTTTTGTATAAAAAATTCCGTTTTCCCCCCACAAAATTGTGAAAGGTTGAAGAAACCTGAAAAGTTAAATTCTGGAATACGATTGAGAATCAGACTTTCGTCAGTAGGAATTTTTTTAGTATTCTTGAACACATTCTTTTGTCTGTTTGGTCGTACACGGCTAAAATTGTTTTCCCGACAATAGTCACATATTCTGGAATGTCTATTGATTCAATCACCACACCGAAAGTTTGTCTATAAATATTCCCAAATCGGAATAGTGACGTACAAGTTTCAATTTGTCGATTTTGAAAATGTGGACAATCGAGTCTTCATAAAACATTCTGTTTGACAATATTGTTTTAACATTTGCCAAATTTAAACGAATAGGGTTCGCTTTATTTAATTAACCAACTGGCGTACAGTTCGAGATTCTTTGAGTGTGTGAATCGGAAGGTAAATAAAAGTGAAACAAAATAACATCTGATATGTGTTCCAAAAATTACTCATCCCATAAACATGAATAAGCAATAAAAAGGGAAAATGTACAGTATTATAGTTATAATATTATTAAGTATTATCAGGCTGTTTCATTTTAGCATTTAAGAACTAACATTGTTTGGTTCTGAAAGTATATAAGACCACATTTGTCCTATTGATAATTTAAAAATAACTTTTAAAAGGTTGTCTAAAAATACAAGTTCAATAATCATCAGACCATGTAGGGGTGTAGTGTAGCCTAAATATATAAAATTTTTTTAGCAGTATTTGTAAAAAAAAGATCATCAGTTGTTTCAGCCAGTGAATAATATAGCGCACTTTGCCACAAGGATAATGGTAATTAGTGAACTGTGGAGATTGCTGATGGGACTTATCTTCATTGAAAAAAATGCAATATGTTCTTACTCCAGACAGAAACCATTTACGAATCAGGCTAGAATACATTAATTTTACTTAAAGAACACCCAATCCCAGTTGGATCTTGTACAAAAGCTTAGCATAAACTTTTCAACGGAAATTAATTGATTGATTGATGGGTTCGGTGGTCCCCCGGCGGAGCACCGAGGAAAAGAATAAAACAATTATTATGAGGAAAGCCGAACGGCCATCAGTCACGCAGACGGGATAGATTCGACAAGAGGCTCCTGAAAACGGAAAAAGGGAACCCCAGCAGGAGTCGCATTGATGACTCCAATAAATTACGCCTATGAATATTGAAAAGTTGGAAAACTTTTCTTGGCGGTCTCATTCATTTCGTAGAATGAAGAAAGGGTCGCTTGGAAATGTAGATAGGTGCCACAATAGGAGAAACCACCCCTCTTTAGACATTGATCCATTTATATTTCCTCTCTGTGCCCTTCCATTATAGAATATATATACTCTCTTAACAATAATTTTTCTGCCGCCCGTTTCTATAATATATTATTTGTTCGTTTTCACATGAAAAATTTTTCTAGTTAATTATTTATGAAGTAAGATATTTTAAGTCTTATAAAAGATATTTGAAAGACAATTTATATAATCGATATACAATTTACATTTTTATATATACCAATAATCTTGAGTCAGAAAATAAGGGATAATATCAAAACAAAAATGTCTACAGGTCTTTTTATGAACTGTTTATTTCACCAAAAATAAACATATTAATGCAAACAATAACCAACGTTATATCATTTTATTTATAAATAAACAAAAACTGCCAAAGGTAAAATTTTTATAAAACTTTCTCCTTTTCTGACGACATTGGTTATTAAAATTCAACTAATTTTTATGTAAAACACGAGGAAATGTCAAATAAACGGTTTTAGCCAATTATTTATTAACGTATTAAAAAAGGTACTGCAAGCAAGAAAGACAAGTTTTTCTCTTATACAAAGCATAGAAATATATGTGTGGTGATTAGTGACCGTTAATCGATAATTATTCAGAAATCGTGAGATGCGGTCTGGTGTGATGTAGGTTTCAGAAAAACATTTTCTTTATCGTGTCAACGTTTTGATCTTTATTGAGATCATCTTCAGGGACTAGGATTTACAAACATTGTTTAAATTTATCAAATACATTTAGGATATGGAAAAGTGAATTTATACAATGCAAAATTTTTTTTTTTCAATCAATTATATTAACGTTGGCACGATAAAGAAAATGTTTTTCTGATACCTACATCACACCAGACCGCATCTCACGATTTCTGAATAATCATAGAAATATAATTGATTTAAAGTTTGAAACTACACTTCCCATAAAAAACCGACTACCTGGATTTTGCACGAAAAAATGGCCAACTTTGGAAATCCATATTTTCTCGGCCTTTTAAGTTACAGACCTGCGCTAAGTCTCATTTTTAGAAAATTTTACGCCGACCAGGATGGGTTTTTTAATATTTTTTTCCTAGCTTATTAAAAAATTCGGGAACATGTTAATTCTTGCCCTTTTTACGAAAACTTCAAATTGAGCTGTGAAGGCAGAAATCGACTTGGAGCGGCGCCCTATTGCAACTGATAGGAAAATTTAATAAGCTTTCAATTGGCCACCTTCTACTCTATCCAATTTCTCAACCGTTTTCGAGTTATTCGCGGTTTTTGGGAAATCTCTCTCTCTCTCTCTCTCTCTCTCTCTCTCTCTATCTATCTATCTATCTATCTATCTATCTATCTCCCTCTCTATCTCTCCTGATTTTACCATATAAAAAACCTATTGTTTCTATACGTTACACGAAGCCAAACGGCTACAACACCTGTGAAACTGGGGAGGAAAAGATGAATTTCCTTGATGAGGTAGACAAGTGGTTATCGACAGCGGAAGCATTCCGCATCCCAAAAGGTCAATGTAAACTTGTAATCTTTCAAGACCTGTTTTCTTGAAATATGTTTTCCCTGTTCAATTTTTTGAAACAGCCCTCCGGAACAAAATATGTAGAGCGTAAAATTTGCGAAAACATGATGGTTCAAAATTTATGCATTTTTGAAAATCGGGAGAGAGGTGGTCGGTTTTTTTTTTATGGGCAGTGTATTTATATAATCAACAT
This sequence comes from Cimex lectularius, assembly GCF_000648675.2. Taxonomy (NCBI): domain Eukaryota; kingdom Metazoa; phylum Arthropoda; class Insecta; order Hemiptera; family Cimicidae; genus Cimex; species Cimex lectularius. Next base: position 83,331 of record NW_019393013.1, on the reverse strand, counting down.
AACAAATATTATATTTATGCTTCAATAAATAATAATAGTAATTTTTATAGGGTCCGCAAAAGATAGGTTATATCGGGACCTTTAGTGATGAGCACCATATGGACGCCTAAACTGTTGCAATTACCGATTCCCAATACTACTGTTTCCAACTACGAAAAATAAGGAAATGCCAAATGTTTCCGCCCAACAATATTTCGGCATAATTGCATTTTCTAACTGAATTTAAAAAAAATAATAGTCAAGATTTATCAATTTTGCCCATTGTCAAAGATAATAAGTCGATAACGGTTCCTTTTTTACCAAACACATCGAAACGTCAAACGTAAAATTCATGTGATTGGTAATGTCATGTCTCAATATTTTCCTTCCATTTTATCATTACTTGTGTATTTATACAAAAATAATGCCTACTCAATTATAACAAAAGTAGACAGGCTTTATTATTTTCTTTTGTCAAAAAAAGAAAGAAAATATATTTCTCGATATTTTCATCATCTTTCTGGCGCGATTATTTATTTATTATAAAAAAATTCTAATTTTTTTGCCTCGGTCTAGACATATTGACCATTTGATTCACCCACACACTCTTGATTTATTATAAAAGATAGACAGATTCTATTATTATCTTTTCACATAAACAATTTAAAAAAACGTGTGTGACGATATTTCTCGATATTTTCGTTATCTTTCTGACGAATTTATTTATTAAAAAAATAAAAACACGTTGGCTTGAATTATTACAAAAAATTTCAAATAATTTTCTTCTGGCAAAAACAAGGGAACATCTCGTATAACGATACTCGACCATTTCTTTATCTTTCTGACGCGATTATTTATTTATTTACTTAAACAAAAACAAAAGTTCTATTTCAATTATCTCCTAAATTAGCCAACATTTTTGTCTTCTCTTCAAGATGTTGGCAGTTTACATTCTTTCTAAATAGTAAAGTTTTCATACTCAATTAAGTATACACAGTTTTTTCGAAATGAAAAATTTGTGTCACTGGCGGGATTCGAACCCACGACTTTCGGCTAAATACGCCGCTGCTCTACCACTTGAGCTACCGTGACCTCGATCGCCCATTGCATAAACTTCTTATTTCGACACCCCGATTTTATTCCAATTGTAAGCAAATCACGGCTTCATAAAAAAACACTTTTTATTGACGATTGTACTTATACATTAGCGGGACTGTGTACGATTCAAAGGTGTGATTCTAGATTAATACTAAATTTTTAATTATTTTATCTGCTTCTACTTAATTATATAAATACTCTATTAATTATACACAATTTTTTCGAAATGAAAAATTTGTGTCACAGGCGGGATTCGAACGCCCGACTTTCGGCCGAAGGTCACCGTAGCTCAAGTGGTAGAGCAGTGGCGTATTTAGCCGAAAGTCGTGGGTTCCAATCCCACCTGTGACAAAAATTTTTCATTTCGAAAAAATTATGTATAATTAATTGAGTATTTATAGAATTAAGTAGAAGCTGAAAAAATAATTAACAATTTAGTAATAAAGTTTGTTCTATTAGAATTATTCACTTATAATAAATTTTTTTATTAACACTACTTCTATTATTAATACTGATGTTTTATTTAACTATAATAAAATACAACCCAAAAAAGAAGATAAACAGTAATAATAACAATGGACTAGAGTCTGTTTAGTTGACATATAAAAATAAATACAAAAGTAACCATATTAAAAATATGCAGAATATTATTTTTTAATAAAATGCGAATTTTAATTAAAATTAAATGTATCCACCATAAACTTTCTATATGTTAAAGCAATATTGGAATATGACAAACAGATTTTATATTTAATATGATACAAAGAAAACATTAATTGTAACAATGGACTAGAGAGTGTTGAGTGACATATAAAAATAAATGCAAAAGTAAACATATTAAAAATAAGCAAAATATTATTTTTTAATAAAATGCGAATTTTTATTAAAATTAAATTCCTCCACCAAAAACTTTCTATATGTTAAAGCAATATGACAAACAGATTTTATATTTATTATGACACAAAATAAAGTTCAGTTATATTTGTTTCACCTATAAAACACTCGTCCTATTTCAACGGGAAAACACGTTTTAATTTGTTTTCTTCTATTGCGATCCTTGAATAATTAATTCCTTTTTGGTGTATGTATTTCAAACGGCGCCCGGATCAAAGAACGACTCGAAACTCGACGTTTGTACGGCAGTTTACGTTAATTAGATTCACTTTGGCTACGTGTTAAATTTAGTCAGAGAAGGTAGATGGCCTGAGACGTATTCCTCGAATAACATTTACTAGAGTTAGTCGAAGAAAACTTTCCAAAGCGGGGCGAAACGGCTTAATTAGCAATTAGAGAGTCATCTATTCAAGTTATATCCATTTATATTTGAAAACTGGAAAAACAATCATTAAGCAAAAATATTTTTTCCTTTTGCTACACTTTCTAAAGAAGCTTTTATGAAAAACACTGACCATAGGTCGGAATTTGAGTAATATTCGTTTTTTAATTTTTTCTAGAAACCTTATACAACATTAAATTTAATTAGGCATTTTTTAGATTGACTTTATTTATGATTAAGTTCACATTATACTACTAACATGAAGCATGTTGACATTTTATCATGTGGTATACCATTATAATTGCTTTTGATTATATTATCCAGTTTTATTAATTATTTCCTGATAAGCTCCATAAAATTATCGTTAGTTTTCAATGTTATAATTTGTAAGGTTGTATGAAGGTTTGGTGGTGTTTTTTGATAAATGCTACTAACATTTTTCCCCTTCTTTAATTAACTCATTAACAATTTAACCATATCGTACGTACGAGGGACTCCAGCACATTAGGGGGATGTGGATAAAAAACGGCATAATGCCCTATGGAAATGTCCATATCCTCCCTAACAGGCCAGGGCAAAACGTGCCCGAGGGGCCCAAGTGACCCTCACCCGGCACCCCCAGCAAGACCGCACTTACACGAAGAACCCTGTGTAGTTTGTTAAAATTCGTATCAGTAAACGACTAAAAAACCTACCATTTTATCTTTCTTGCTTAAATTCAGCCTAAAACTACTATTTGAATGTAATTAATTTGTTTTTACATTTAGGTTTCATCTTTTTATCATTAACTGATCCCTTTCCAGTCCACTGACATTTTGACAATTTCATCCAAAATATCTGTTAGAGCTAGGAATAGCACTTGATAAATTGACGAATAGCCCTTTATTTTGTTATTGGTGACAATTCTCCCACACGGGCGCTAGACACCTCGGGATGGATCCGAAGTCCTCACTGACTATCTGACTATATTTAAATAAATACGCTACAGTTTTGTAGTTTGAAATTATTGCAATTGAACCCTGCGCCAGAGAAATAAAAAGGCTCGCAACACATTCCAGGAAGATAGGTAAACATTTTTTCCGAAATTCAGCCGGCACTCAAGGCTTTAGCTTCATTCGACATAATAAAGCGTATGGAATTGTATGGAATTCCTGGCAGAAGTCAGTCAAGTGACCTGATTCCGCATGGGACCCTGGGCCTTCGAGACACAGAGGTAATGAGAGGGCGGATATGTTGGCCAAAAAGGAGCCAATATGAATTCTCCAGGCCCCAACCCTATTCTGGCTTAGCAGCTTGTCGAAAAAAATGATATTCCGTTCCCGAGAACTCATCGTCAACAAGACAAGAGGATCTTTAGCGTCCGCACCTGGCCTATTTGGCCTTATCGGACGTTTTGATTCTAAGATGAGAGCTGACGCACCTCCGCATACGACGGAATGGTGTTACCGCCGCAACATTGGTGTAGAGACCCCCAGCCCCCAAGAGCCGAGGCAACCTCGCTCTCCGCTTTTCTACTCCGAATGGTCGGGCCCGCATTGTGCATCGGGTCGTATGCCGCACGCGAAGGGCTAACAGAACGATATACCTCAGCCTGATCTCCCGCGTACTCCCTAGATAGAGAAGGCCACTTTATCGCATGGAGTATAGAGGCTCCCCTAGCGTAGAAACTTCCGGGAGTTTAAAGTGGAATTGCTAACACCCTAGATGAGCACCGCCTACAGTAAAGTCTCTTATCGAGCTCAGCCTACACCTGCCACGCGCATTTGAGGGACGCCATAGGCTCAGCCTAGGTGGTCCGATCTTTCGCTTCCCCAAGGGTACCACGCCGGTCATACGCACAACAATGCAAAGCATATTCGAGTCAGAGACACCGATTCACTACCCGTTTCCGTTCGCTTACCCACGCATTCGAGGTTACTGTAGCATGATCATCGCGTCCTCAACGCTTACACGCTGTCGTGGGGGGGGGGTGAATCCGAGTCTGCGGGAAATAAATCACGCAGGTCGGATTGGGATCCTCAATCCCAAGTATCCATTCCTCATAATCAGTGCGCTCGTGGTGGGCGACCGGTTCCTCAGGCTTTCGCAGTTTCCGTTAAGGCTCCCTACTACTCCCCGAAGGCCGAATGTCACTCACACCTGGGCTTGAGAGACTCTTCCTCAGCGAAAATTGATATATCCAAAAATGGCTCCTTACTGAGTTCAAAACCTGGTGGAAGTGGCCAGGCATGAGGCACGTGAAGAAATTCATAGGCCAACCGAAAGCCTTGCAAAATAATTACTGGAAGATAACCACAACAAAACCAGGATTCTGGTTGAACTCCTGACTGGAACTCCGCCTGCACAGTATAGGAATGCTGGGCAGATACTATAGGAAGAAGAGGAGACCGCAGAACACGTTTATGTTTCTGTGAGGGTTTATGTAGATGCAGATTCGTGCAACTAGGAGAAGAAAAACCGAAAGATCCTACATTAAGGAGCCGCTGGCAAGGCTATGGAGGTTGATTAACAGCCTGAAGCTAACCAGTGGGTTATGAAAATATAGTCGCTCAATAGATTTACTCAGGTTGAGGCGCAGAAGACCTTGTAGCCACCTCTTTTCTTCTTATCCCTATCCCAAAAAGATTGATAACAATCCATTATATTTAATGGTCTATTGACCAAATTACTTCTTTCAATTAATTAACATTTTTATGTAAGGTTTTGGTTGAAATGAAAAAGTTAGTATCCGAGCGGGATTCGAACCCACCCCCTTCGGCTCAACACGCGCCTGCACTAACCACTTGGTGGTCTAACAACAAGCCGAAGGTCGTGGATTTGAACCCCGCTCTTGACACTAACTTTTTCATTTCAACCAAAACCTTAAATAAAAATTAATAACAATGTAAACAAAGATTGATTAACAATCATAACAGAAGAATTGTATTTATTTGATTTAAATATTTGTCGACTACGACTAGTAATGTGTCTCCAAAATTTAAAAATGAATCGCCACGATCAATTTGATCAATTAGTAAACAACGTATGTACTAATTTCATTGACTATACATTGCTGTTATAAAAAACAGACAATAATGTTCGTTTAAAACCATGTGAATTATTCTTGTTAAAATTAACGAAGTAAAATAACGGGAATGTAATTTTTATATTCTATATTAACATATGTTAAACATTTATATATTTAACGTTTTTAGGGAGTGCAATATTGAAAATTTTTACTACAGGGAGTCATCCATTAAGGTGAATGGATGCCAGTTTCGTATTTATGTTTTTTGATACTTTTTTTCTTGCGCGGTTATGTGTAGCCCCACCTTCTCTCTTTTGAGGGGGAAAAAGCAGAGAACATCACCGTTGTCAAAGGATGGATTTAATGATCAGATGACATATGATGGGGAAACGGTTCCTACGCCCGCCGGCTGAGGGCATCAAATAGCTATCCATCAGGGGCGGCGGCTCTTCAAAAACTCTCATACAAGCCGAATGATAAATTGATCCGGCTTTGGTTTTTAAAATCCGACGACGGTTACGTCAAAATCGCAGAGTTTTCGCCGGTTCCTTCAAATTCGTCAATTTCTCCTCCCCCTCTCCCGTTCATCATCATCATATTGGGCCGATCTCCCGGCCAGGCTCGTTTTTCTTCGTTTAATTTGTCAATAACTGATGTAAATCGAATGTAAAGATAAACTCTTCTCGTCAATTGTAAATCTGAAGTTGTGAATAGGATGAGCTCAAAAGTTTATTTGTGTCTTAGGTTGTTATTAAACGTATACTGTAGCATGGAATTTTGTTGTTTTACCAAACGTTTTCGAACATTGTCTCAACAATGAAAATTAAAACATTTATAGATTGGAGTAGAAAGAAAAACGTAGGCCATATGACCATTAAAATTTCAATGAACTGGGTGAACCCATAATAATAGCAAAAATCCCTTCATATTCAAATTCATCTAAGTAAAACGTTTAACCACCATGATAAAATTTATATTCCTGTATCAAGATGAAGACGTCAGTGAATTTTCTCCTTACATATGGCCAGATACGGTTCAAAATAGCACTAACAAAATTCTGCCTACTTCGATTGCAAAGGAATGGAACAAATGAGACCCATCTATAATGTTAATGATGATTACCTGAGTGGTGCCGACATCGAAGTTAAAAGCCTTAATGCCCTATCCTCATTTATCATTGTTATAAAAAGACTCGATCGAACCTACTCCCCAGCCGATAGAAATCGATTCTTAAACAGGAACATATGAATAAGTCAATTAAAAGTTAAAGTCCTCGGTTTCATCAGTCTTAGACGACCTGAAATGAGATTTCTAAATTTTTAATTTGAATTATAGTTTCAACAAAAGAGTTTTTTCAAATATAAGCATAATATTTCATTTTGGAAGAGAATTTCTAAAATCGTAGTTTTCTAAAATTGAATTAAAAATAGATAAATGCTGGTGATGGTGGCTATATCGATTTGGGAACTTTGGTCTTCTTTCTCTCTCTCTTCTCCCATTCGTGCAGTCTCACACATTTTTCAATTAATCTCGACCAATACCTTTCATAAATATCAATTAATTTTAAAATGCTAATTGGTAAATCGGACCACGAACTGTAATGGATTTACTAATTAAACTGAAATATATCTTCACGAAAGCTCTCCGTGGCCATTTCATTTGTCCACGAGAATCAAATAGATTACACGGAATTTGAAAAATGGCAAAAAGGAGGGAAAATTCGAGAGGTGGGCATGGGTTGGTGTCCGAGCGGATCGAAGTCACGATAACTCAAGTGGTTGAGCAGTGTCGTATTTGGCCGAAGATCGTGGGTTCGAATCCCGCTCGTGACACTGACTTATTTATCTCGACCAATAGTTTTCATAAATATTAATTAATTGAAAAATGTTAATTGGTCTATCAGACCACGAACTGTAATGGCTTTGTACATATTTTGCAGTTTTTGTCCTTGTTGCCCTGTTTGGACCAATAAAGAAAATAATAAATATTATTTTAGAAATGTAACCGATCAACAAACTTTACTCCATTCATATTTCTAACGTTTAACATCTTGCTAATCTGTAATGAAGTTACTATTACGGTTGACTAGTGTAAACAGATCATCAGATATGATCGAACGGATGAAAATTATTCTACAGGACACACAGCTAATCGCTAATTAAACAAGCTTATCATTGCAAAACTGGTATATCTAAAAAACATTTCATCGACGTATCACAGCCGTTATAAAAAAACTTTCAAAAGGGTTTGTTTAAATAAGGTGGATGTGGGGATGGCATTCGAGGGAAGGCACTTCCATCGAGTCGATTGTTGAAACTCGTCTTTTGTCTTCGTCCTTCTTAACGGAAAGGCTGAAAGGACAAACTCCACTCCCCCTCCCCAACCAGCACGAAAAAGACACCATCAACAGAGTACAAGAGGGAATAGAATCTTTTATCTCTTTACGGATAATTACATGAACCTGATTTCCTGGCCCACAGGAAGCTTAAGTTGCACACCAACAACTTGAGAAGATATTTTCTCCTCCTAACTGTTTGCCGAGTTTAACTCCACATAATGAACAAACTCATTTTAGTGCCTGAAACTATTAAAGTTGTTTAATTAATAATTTGCTTAACATTTTAAAAGTTTAATAACGTCGGGAGATAACTCTAAGACTTCTGCCGTCAAAGCGAGAGCGTGGTAATATGAAATACAATTAACAAAACAATTTTTTAAACAATTCGTTAAAAGAAAACCATTTTTCAGTAGTGACGGTCATAAGGAAATGAAGTTTTATTAAACTACCCAAGTCCCACATTTTACATAAAAAACTTGTACTTTAATGACCTTAATAAGATCACAATATAAAGCAACGTCTCATGTATTGAATATTCCGTTGATAGTAACAATTTCCTTCGGTCAGCAAAATGTTACACAATCATCAGATAAGCACTAATTGTAATTGTTCGCGTTAGCAAAAAATATGCGTTTGCATTTGGGCTTAAAACTCGTGTTTAGAGCAGTATAATGGTTTTGGGTCAATATTTTTTGACAAGGCGAGAAAAGTTAATTTAAATCGCCTTAGATTGTTCCGAAATAAATACATAAGAGTAGCTTAGGATGTTTATTAGACACGCCCATAAAAGGAATGAACATCGAAAGCTCTGAAACTTCACAACCCTTAAGATCTGAGAGGTTAGATTATAATTTTGTTCTTAAAAGTTATAAAAATGCGATTTTAAACATCAAAGTTTTGACAAAAAAAATTCTGGAACAAGAAGAATCTCTCTTCTCTTGTGGTCCCATATTTGGGGACTCGCTGAACAAGGGGGGGATTTGCACAGTCTTTGAACTGGAGTTAGAATTCTTTTGCCCTAGAATGACAGTAGATCTCTGAGAGATTATGGAGAAATACCCTCTCCTGCCGTCAATTCTGTTTTCGGTTTTTGAGAATCTCGCCCTAAATCCTTATTTCGACCATGAATGTTACCGGGTTTGTCTGTTATAATCCCCGGCAAGAATAAAGTAAAAGGCATTTATTCAGCTGAATATATCGCCATTTATAAAGGTATAAAAATGAGAATAACCTCAATTGCTCAAAAATTTTAAAATCTCGTGCTAGAAAAGCGCGTTGGACGATTTAAAACATATAAATATTAAAACCGATACTTGGGGAGGGGGTAAATATGCGCTCAATTTGAAAAAAGGAAACGGATAAAAACTGCAATCATTTAGGAGAGAGTAAACTCGGGTATTGAGGGAATCACGAGGATAGACGATCTATATGATATATCATCATGATCTATATGACGATCAGTATACGATCTCATGGTAAATGGACTCTCTACTAGGGTGTTTCTTTCCATTCCTATTCCTGTTCAGGGCTCAAAGCATCGTGTGAAAGTCATGGTGAAAGGAAAATGGTGTATGGAAAATGAAAACTCGCTCACAGGATCTTTTTTCTACTTCCATAAACCCTAGGAATTCTTGGTTTACGCTTGATAAAAGGGCTGCACAATAATAATGAGGTTCAGAGCAAATCATGGAATCTGTGCTGTGTATCTCCACGAAATCAAAAAGCGCTTCGACAACAAACTTCAAACATACCATGTTTCTAGATGATCTGGATCTGATAGTTTCTTTGGGATGATAGTTGGTTCAAAATGTACTGTTCAGAAAGAAAGATGGTTCGGGCGAATGCATTCCAAGAGGAGCGTTCAAAATCCTTTCGTTAATCAAATCTTGCTAGCTGATCGGGAAATATATTGTTGCATGTTGGAGTTTATATACAGGTGCGCGATAATGATTTGATATAGTGGTTTTTACTGTTTTTTTAATGTTTTCATTTGAGGCACTAAATCTAAGCGTTGAGGAGGTCTTGGGGTGGGTGTCTGGAGGTTTTCTTCTTGGCTCCCCGAGGTGGTCTTCAGAATAAGTTTTTTTCCGGGGCTATCGGAGATGTGGTCTTTTCTGTATTATTTCGATGTTAATGGTTTTTATTTACACCTCCCGGAAGTCTTTCGTTACACAAACAAGAAGGGGATTATTTTGTATATTTAATTGCCGGCTGGATGGTTTTGGCTGGGTGAAAGTCTCTTTGGATGCCTGGTCGATTTCATTTTTCAGCAGCAAAAGTATTTTTAGAATTGCTTGTCCAGAGAGAAAGATGGTTTGAGTGAATGCATTCCAAGAGGAGCGTTCAAAATCCTTTCATTTATCTTGCTAGCTGATCGGGAAATATATCGTTGCATGTTGAAATTTATATACAGGTGTGCGATAATGGTTTGATATAGTGGTCTTCGGGTGGGTGACTGGTGGTTTGCTTCTTGGCTCTCCGAGGTGGTCTTCAGAACAAGTTTTTTCCGGGGCTATCGGAGATGTGGTCTTTTCTGTATTATTTCAATGTTTTTATTCACTCCTCCCGGAAGACTTTCGTTACACAAACAAGTAGGGGATTATTTTGTATATTTAATCATTAATTTGCAAGCCCGCTTCTACTGCTGGCTGGATGGTTTCGGCTGAGTGGAAGACTCTTTGGATTGTCGGTTTCATTTTTCAGGAGCAAAAGTATTTTTAGAATTGCTTAAAATGTAATGTGCGTTTTTTAGTGACAGGTTGCTCAACAATTTCAAACGAACCAAATATGACACCACAAAAACAGCCCCACACTTTTTGCTCATAAGAGGACCCGAATAAATGTCGAAATTTCGGCAAAAGGTGTTTTTCTAAAATTATTTATTCCGAACTGCTTCTCGGAATTTCAACAAATTAATGTACATACATTAGGTGTTATACATTTATGTTCAGTGGCTAATGTGATAGCACAAGGTTAGAAGTTTTAAATTGACCATTTTGAATATATTGGTTTTCACATTAAAATTATACCGTTTTAACGACGCTGAGAGCAACACTTACGCAACACTCACAAATTGTGCGGGTTTAGTCGCTTGCTTTTAATCTTTCCACAATAAAACCCGTTTTGTCGTACATTGAAGTTACCGCCGAGTCTTAATTTACCTTTGAAATTAATTACTTGTCCTGATTGTATTTCTTACACGTTTAAACGCTGAATAGCGGGGAATTGTAGATTCGCAGTGTGAGAGTAAACGTGTGAAGATTTTTTCAGCTTTGTTATGTTCTTTATGTTATGTACCTTCTTCAGATAACCATTGATCCTGCAGTGCCTGTCATAATTCTTTTTTACCATATCTTCTGGTTTGAAAATATTTCTGACATTGTCTATTCTTGTTTTGAAGAACAGTTTGAATACTGTTTGCGTCTTTTACATGTCTCTTCTTTTTTTCGACTTGGAAACGTATTGAAGGTTCCGTGGAAGACTATTTTTCACTTTCAATGCAATTCGTTTAATTTTGGGATAATTTTTGTGGTCTGCGATGTGATAAACTGTAGATTAGTTACCATCACAACCAATTTCAATCTGATGTTGTTAGAATAAGACGGATCCTTAGGGAGTCTGATATCTTTTAATTTCTGTAACCTATGCTCAAAATAGGTGAAGGAACTATCACTTCCATGCACTTCAGCAAGAAATGGAATAGGGTTCATAATTTCGCATTCAAAATACGTACGTAAACTAACAATTTTTAAAATTTATTACTTTCATTATTGTTTTAATTTTATTATATATATTCCAATTATAATACACAATTTTTTGAAATGAAAAATTGTGTATGGTAATTTGAATTTTTTAAATTAGTGTCTTATAAGATGAAAGTGTAAATCTGTGATTAAATGCCGACTATGTTGTGAGGAATCAGACGAATTGGTCCATTTTTTAAAAATATATTTGCTTGTGAAACTTCTTGGAAACCGTCCTCCCAAGACATTACACAAAAATTAAGACAATGTCATTGCATAAGAAAAGCAAGTACTTAAAAAAATCTCAAATTAGGAAAGTGCACTTTCTCATATAGTACGATAAATCCACAACATATCTTGTCACGTTGAAGTAGAGGGGAAGTTATCAACTTCTAGAAGGTTAAGGACGAAGAAAACAGTTCAGAAATACCATTAGAAGGATGGACTAATTGATATATCTGCGAGTTATCAGTAAATAATTATGATTTAATTAAACAATTAATTTCTAATTAGAATGTTGTATGCTTAAATATATTATATATTGGAAAATGCATTAAATATAAGTTCTTAAATTATTTTAGTTTCGTAAAACCCAAGTAATAAACATAAGCCCAATAATATTGACCGAATGTTTGTGTTCGGATATTAATCTGATAATCCGGTTCAGTTTCAATTTCTCCAACACATGCATGAACCTAGGTCTTGAGACGGACAACCTCCTCTGCTACTTGTGATTGAAAGGGCAATTTTCCTTAGAAAATACATTCCCAGTTAAGTACGTAGTTGTGCCTTCAATCCCAATTTTGCCAATTTGACACGATTAAGATTCAACTTCGTGAATAGCACAGGGTAATTTACTTGTAGTTTATGCGAGGCATTCCCCCAATCCAGTCGATTCGGATCTTTCATCATTATCCTAAATCAGTTTTTTACGATTGGCGATTAGTATTTTATTTATATTAAGTTCTGGGATTTTAAATTTAGGAAGTCATATAACACATAAATTTAAACAAAATAAAATTAAGTTATTAATCTTAATATAAAAATGGATTTACGACAGCCGTCTGCTATTCATAGACAGAAATGCGGAATTAACAATAGTCGATAACAGTTAAACGAAAATAATCACTGGAATTCCGTTCTTTATTAATAAGTTCTTTTTTATGAAATCTTACTCTGTTTGAGCCTTTGATTTTGCGATGTGAAAAAGAGATGTTCGGATCAATATTCGAGGGGGCTTTTGTTAAGTATTCTTGTCAGCATTTTGATATTTACTCATCTTCAGTGTTTGCCAGGCGAAGCCTTTTTGAATTTAAATACTAGTCAGCATCCTTTTGAAAATGCTTTTAGACACTTTAAACTGTAGAAATAGATGATGAATGTATTATTTGTTGTTTAAGACGTGTTCTTGAAAGCACAAAAAATGACGTATTTGTGAAATGAAATACAATAAAAATGTTTATTCTTAAATATAAATAAATAATGGGGTAATAGGTACATACTGGGGCGTCGGTGGCTGCAACGGTTCAGGCGTTGACACGGCGCTCATCACTGTAAGGTAAAGGTCTCGGGTTCGAATCCAGCGGCCCTGCGTTCGAACCCGACATACTTACAAATGGGCTTAAAAAAAAAGGTACACACTAATCTTTGATGTAATTAGTGTTCTTTCGTCAGTCTTTAAGGAATTTATCGAATATATTTGTTTAAGTGCGAAGTTATGTTTTGTTTACTCAATTAATTATTCACAATTTTTTGGAAATGAAAAATTTCTGTCACGAGCGGGAATCGAACCCACGACTTTCGACTAAATACTGCTCTACCACTTGAGCTACCCTGACATCGATCGACGCTGCCAGTGTGTCCAATTTTATAAATTAGTAATTAAGATTTCACATTCCTTGAGTGTTTGTCTGTCTGGTCTGATGTTTGACTGTTTTTAATATAAAGTTACATACTTCTATCAATCTTTAAAAAAAAAAAAATCAAATACAGCCTTATAGAAATCTTTAAATTATACTGGATTTATGGATTACAAGATACACGCAATCCCACGAAACAGCCCAATTTGGACGCCCAACGGATTTAAAACCATTAATTTCAAATACAGTAAAAATAGAAAGGGATAACCTCTAGACTTTAAAAATAGAAATATGTCTCCAAACTGTAGTAGCTTAGGAAAGAAGTCGGTCGCAGCTCGACGAAAAAAAAAGGGAAGGCCGTACTGAAAAGACTACGCATAGGAAGCGGAAAGCGACCGCGTGGGAGCCCGTGTTTGTGTTGTGTTTATGTTACTTTATTGAAAAGAATAAATTAGCGTGAAAGGAAGGGATTGTTTAATCCCGTAGCGAGGAATATCGAGCTCTGTGGCGTGAGTGTGCGACCTCTGGAGAGTAAAAGTCATTTATTAGCGAGAATGGTGTGGGTTCAACCTTGCTCCGAGGAATATCGAATACTCAGGTCGAGTGAACGGGATCTGACATCCATGCTTGCCGCGGGTGTTGTGTTTATGTTAGTTTCTTCGAATTATTATTAATTATTATTATTAACATGAAAGTAAAGGATTGTTTACTTTCGCCCCGAGGAATATCGAGAAATCTGTGGGAGTGAATATGCCCAAACCTCTATTTGTGGTGATGTGTATAAAAGTATGTTTTATATCTGTTCTATAGTTGACAACCTGAGAAAGGAGAGTCTAGCATTTTAGGATATCGACATAGTTTTCATGTGAAAGCAGATAGTCAGTACTAGTTCGACACGCTCAAATGGCTGCATGCTGAAAAATAAATACGTGTTAAAGACCAGAAAATGAAGTAAAAACACGTAGAGAGCCGACGATGACCTCAGCTGTTTGTCGGCCCATAAACTTCCCACTTATACAGGGTGAATTGCTACTCGTGCTACAAACTTCTCCAGTAGATTCTTCACCCTAAAATGAACAAAAAAGTTCATATTGTCCATGGTCCGATTCTCAACCATTNATGTACTTCAAGAATCTTGAAAATCTCTATTATTCCATGATTTATGACTAGTTTTAGTATATTTTGGATTAATAGCTGGCTTTAATGTTATACTGACAATTATACATAAATCGTGAGATGCGGTCTGGTGTGACGTAGGTTTTAGAAAAACATTTTCTTTATCGTGCCAACGTTTTGACCTTTATTGAGATCATCTTCAGGGCCTGGAATTTAATTGTTTAAATTTTACAAATACATGTAGGATGTGAAAAAATGTATTATTATAATAGATATATCTTTTATTTGAATTGTTGATATTATAACAATAAGTGGACTGCTTAAAATACGAAAAATAGTAAATATGAAAAATATAATAAAATATGAATAGTTCGTGATTAGGATAAACTTTTTTTCAGTTTCTTATTTACTACAGTGCCAATATTTTCGCTTCATATAGGCAAGTAGAATTTACCATCGAGTTAAAAATAGTTCTCTTTGTTAAACAAAGCTCTGAAAGTTTATTTGTAACATTGGAAATTACAGTATTCAATTAATAATAAAAGAAAAAATAGCAAGAGATCTTGTGAAATAATGGTTAAAATGGATTTTCATGACACCTACCATCTACAATATGTATTTCAACATTTAAACTAAATAATTCTGATTTGATTTAAAATGTACTTAGATCGATCAGGCTTTTTTTTCTTTCATTCTTCGTCGGGCTTGTATAATGCTGAACCAATAGAATAAATTTTATTCTGAAAAATATTTTATGGATAAGTTCAGATCGTTGCTTGTCTCTTGCAACAAAACCACGATACAAAGGAATGAAATATATATGATTAGGTCCTAGGCCATTAGTCATGCCAACAAAACAGATATATGTATCTAACCACCAGTGATTTATTGTCTTTCATAGCGCAATTATACTATGTCGGAAAGTTATACACTACCTTCTGATTAGTTAATGAAACTTATTTGATCTTTATTGTATTTTATAATAAGGGCGAAAATATTGTGTTATAAAACGTGTGGTGATTAGTGACCGTTAATCGATATTTATTTAGAAATCGTGAGATGCGGTCTGGTGTGATGTAGGTTTCAGAAAAACATTTTCTTNAAAATATATATATATATTTTTTTTTTGCATTGTATAAATTCACTTTTCCACATCCAAAATGTAATTGTTATATGTAAACAATGTTGGTAAATCCAAGCCCTGAAGATGATCTCAATAAAGATGGAAACGTTGGCACGATAAAGGAAATGTTTTTCTGAAACCTACATCACACCAGACAGCATCTCACGATTTCTAAATAAATAGTGTTATAAAACACTAGTCGATATCTGACGTAGTGACTTGGAATATGTTTAATAAATTTATGCTTGTGGTCCTCCATGACCCAGCAGGCACATCATCGCTACGTTTACACACAGAAAAAACTCGTTTTTCTTTAGTATGCGTTGCTTCCAATATACCATACTAGTTACTATGTATCAGATAATCTCGTCAGGAGAAAGACGCAAGAACTTGATTTGCATAATATGCAGTAATTTGGCATGCACAACCTATCTTGTAGATGACTAACTGTTATCAGCCGAGAAGTTGATGTTTCTTAACGGAATAGCAAATAAAATCCTAATTACTGTTTTGCTCTTGTTAACTCTGTTTTGCAGTTGTGGTGGTACAAATGGACAAAAAAAGAAATGATCGATATTTGACCATCAATCATGATCAAGCCATTCTATACTTTTGAATTATGCAATAGGATTGTTAGTAAATCAATAATCGTTTTATGTATAGTTATAATAAACCTTAAAGAAAAATCGTAGAATTAAATTTGTTTTCGTATGATTTATTTATCAGACCATGGTGCTAGATCTAGGAAATCAGTGACGGTCATTTTCACTTTGGGGAAATTGCTTTCCTTTGTACACCGACAGAATTCAATTTCCCATTTCAAACGACATCTGGATCATATGCCGATGTTATCGATCCTAACAAATAGATCGCTTTCAGCCTGGCGGAAAATTTTTGTTCCCCGTGTTGCTGAGTCGTGTCGCAGAAGTGGTGCAGAAGCGCCTTTCAGATTAAGGGGACGTTTAATCAACGCGGAAGACGGGTGCTCGGGTTTAATCATAAAACCGGATTTAGCCCTTTTAATTCCATTACACCTAACCACGACTACTAGAACTTATTCCAGGAATCAAACTTTCCCCATTTCACTTCAAAAGTTTTGCAACAACATTTGTAGCAAATTGGTGATTTTGTTTAAAAAAAGGGTTTCAAAATAACGAAAAAGTTATCACAGCAGATTTCGAAGACAGTTAATAAAAATTTAAATTTAATTGTTATATTTGAGGTATCTTCGTAAAGTCGCAAATATGAAAAGTAGTGTATTCGTTCAATAATGAGGATGGCGATATAAATCCCAACCCTAAATATCTACTGGGGGTGGCCGCAACGGTTTAGGCGAATAATTGTCAGTATAACATTAAAGCCAGCTATTAATCCAAAATATACTAAAACTAGTCATAAATCATGGAATAATAGAGATTTTCAAGATTCTTGAAGTACATCGTCTTGGGGCGATGGTGGCGGCAACGGTTTAGGCGTTGACACGGCGGTCATCACTGTAAGGTGAAGGTCCCGGGTTCGAATCCAGCGGCCCTGCATTCAAACCCGACATACTTACAAATGGGCTTTTTTCAAAAACACCGGCACCCTGAGGGTTTATATGACCTCTGCTGTCGCGAACCCTCGTAAAAAAATACTAATACCTAAATATCTATATAAGTGGGAAGTTTATGGGCCGACAAACAACTGAGGTCATCGCCGGCCCTCTGCGTGTGTTCCATCTTTTCTTTTCTTTCGTGCATATTTTGTTTTAAACTGCAGCCATTTGAGCGTCTCGATCTGGTTACTGACTGTCTGATTTCAGATATATACTACGTTGATATTCTAGAATGCTAGTCTCTCGTTTGTACCTCAGTTTGTCAAATACAGAATAAAAAGAAAACATACAAAATATANATCACCACAAACATAGATGTCTGGTCACATTCATTCCCCCAGAGTACTCGATATTCCTCGGGGCGGGGTTATTAGCAACCCCTTCCTTTCACGCTAATAAATTACATCCATTCCAATAAATTAACATAAAGTCAAACACAGACACAACAAAACCACATAAAACTATATACATTTAAAAATCCCTATAGCCCTGAGGTACCGGAACAGCGATGTGTGCCCGCTGCTGTGCCTCAAGACTACGCAGAAGTCCGATGATGTGCCAAAATATTGTCTATATACATCAAGCCTTCTTCACTTGAAGAGGTGCTCGACCGTTATTCTATCCTTACATAACGGGCACCTACGCGGTCGCTTTCCGGCCAGAAGTGCCCGTGCGTTATTCTTGTATGACCTATGCGTAGTCTTGTCAGTATGGCCTTTTCCCTTCTCGAACCGTTCTCCGTGGACCAGTGACCGACTTCTTTCTTAACCTGCCACAGTTTGGCAGGGTTAATTCTATTTCTTCGAGCCCAGCGGTTTTCCCATTCTTTTTTTACTGAGTTTGAAATTAGTAGTTTTAGGTCCGCTGGGCGTATAGGTTGGGAAGCGTCGTGGGGCCTTCCAGCGGCTCCTTTGGCCGCCCTGTCTGCTTCTTCGTTCCCGGCTGTCCCTATGTGGCCGGGAACTCATGCCAACACGACTTTCTTCCCAACTGCATCGATCCCTTTTAACTGTTCTTTTATCTTGTTGATTAAGGGGTCCACGGAGGCTCTTCTCCTGAGCTTCGGGACCTCACTGAGCGAATCGGTACATAACAATATCTATTTTTTCATCTAGGAGACTTTATGACGATACCCCAAAATATACCAATTTAATTACTGTAGGAAACTCCAACTTTAATTTAAATATAATTTGACGAAGTTAATCTTTATAAAACTGGGCACAAGAAGAAAATCTGAATTACTAAAACCCCTTGCGGATTAGGAGGTGAGATGTTGATCCATTGCCAAGCCTTTAGTGATTATTTCATCATCATTTCACGAGTATAAAGAATTTAATATTCCGTTGAAAATTGTAAAGGGTTTCTTCTAAATAAAAGAGCACTGATGATGGTGACCTAAATACACCTAATCACCATAAGCTCAATCAGACTTCGTTTATCTTTCATCAAGAGCATCCAATTACTTGATTTTGATCTATGGAACAACTGGAGAATAATTTACTCCCAAACATTGTGCAGAAACAACAACGATTAGATGGACCTGAGGCAGTTTTTATTTATAACAAATTATAATGCAACATATAATTTTCCAACGTGTTTTTAGGCTGTTGCAGAATTTAACAATAGTGTGATATTTTCATCTTCGTCGTGGTAATTTACTATAAAAAATAATATAATACCAATTACTAAGTATTTACACGAGTTCTTTTAAATATAAACAATTTTGGTGTAAGTCATGTAATATATTTTCCATCCTTTTGCTAAACTTTTTTTTAAAAGTCTGTACCATCCTAATTTGAAATGTTGCTATGTGACGCACTATAAAAAATGTACTATTTCTGACAAACATTATAGTCAGATGACGACTTTTTCAATTTTGTTTAAGCCGAAAGTAGATTAATAATTAGATTAATGTTAACAGGGCATTATTGGACATTATTAACGGTACATCGGTTTAGGAACAAAAATAAAACGTACTGTTTGGTCGCGAAAGGTCATAATCAGATGGTCAGACTCTAGGGTTATAAGCAGGGCGAGGCAACGCTCCTCTTTTTCGAATAGCTCCTGCATTCCATTGAGCTGACAGATTTGTAGTCGTGCTATTTGAAAGGCTCAGGCTTCAAGTCCTCCAACAAAGGCCTTTTTTATTAAAAAAATGTTCAGTCTGTGACATGCTCTGTCTTCTTTTGGCAAATCCTAGTCTAATCTTGTCTAAATATTCCAAATACAAGGTGTTCTAAGACAGTGGCATAAGCGATATTTGAAGCCTTGATTGTACCAGAAAATCCATAGATGGTAGCATTCAGCACTTCAGAGTAATTAAGTATCATTGAACACTGAAGGCCTGCCATATTAAGAGCTGGGTGAATCAGAAATGAACATTATAAATCCAACCAACCTTTTCTGTACTATGTCAAATAAACCTTTATCATCCATTGCCATACTTAGTAAAATTATTGGGCTAATAATTTTTTCAGAACCCATTACAGTCATTTTAAATCGTTAAATAATTATATGCTTGTTGAAGTAATCGACACTTATCATTTTACTTGGTCCGTTTATTCTCGCTAGTTTACTTTCCGCCCATTGACTTTTTTATCTCAACTAAAAACCTTAATTAATTGTAATATATTAATTGGTCAAGCGGACCACGAAATTAGTGAATTTAATGATTTAAAATGAAGTTTACTTCACTAAAGCTCTCCCTGGCCATTTCATTTGTCGTCGAGAATCCAACTCGATTACACGACATTTGAAAAATGGCAAAAAGGAGGGAAAATTCAAAAGGTGTGGTTGTGATGGGAGGTTGGTGTCCGAGTGGATCTAGGTCACGAAAGCTCAAGTGGTAGAGAAGCGGCGTATCTAGTCGAAGATAGTGGGTTCGAATCCCACTCGTGCCATTGACTTTTTTATCTCAACTAAAAACCTTAATTAATTGTTGTTAATGTTTAAATAATTGAAATTTTGAAACAAATCATATACCTGCACGACAGCGAGTATCTGGGTCCTCTCTTCCAATTCTTGGACGAAACAGGGTTGTTTTATTGTATATTGTCCATTATATTTGGTGGTCCGATTGACCAAATAACTTCTCTCAATTAATTAATCTTCTTATGTAAGGTATTGAGTGAAATTGAAAAAGCTAGTGTCACGAGTGGGATTCGGACCCAAGACCTTCGGTTAAATAAGCCGCTGCTCTAACCACTTGAAAAATGGCAAAAAAGAGGGAAAATTCAAAAGGTAGGTTGAGATGGGAGGTTGGTGTCCGATTGGATCGAAGTCACGATAGCTCAAGTGGTTTGAGCAGCGATGTATTTAACCGAAGGTTGTGGATTCGAATCCCACTCGTGATATTAGCTTTTTCATTTCAACCAATACCTTACATAAAAAGATTAATTAATTGAAAGAAGTTATTTGGTCAATTGTACCATGATATATAATGGATTTAATAAGTAAAACGAAGTATATGTTCACTAAAGCTTTCCGTGGCCATTTCATTTGTCGCCGAGGATTGAATCCTGATTACACGACATTTGAAAAATGGCAAAAAGAACGGAAAATTCGAAACGTAGGTTGAGATGGGGAGTTGGTGTCCGAGTGAATCGAAATCACAATAGCTCAAGTGGTAGTGCATATTTAGCCGAAGGTTGTGGGTTCGAATCCCACTCGTGACACTAGCATTTTCATTTCAACCAATATCTTACATAAAAAGATTAATTAATTGAAAAAAAAATGTATACAGCTTTGAGCATCTAGCATGTTTACAGATTGAATGTATTTATTAGCGTGAATGTATAACGTATTGGAATATCGAGTACGCCATGATCCTCAATTCGGCTAGTTATATAATAATGTAAAAGGTGATGATGCTAAATACTCCAACATAATTGAGTGAAACTATGTAATAGGAATTAAAAAATGAATGAGAATGTGAATAGTAAATGAAATGTTTTAAAATTAGAAAGGGGTTTCGACTTAATTTTTTATTAACTATGATATTTTTGACTTCACCCTTAAGGGAATAATTTTACGTCTAACACTTCGTAGAACTGTTGCGGTTTTACTGGGAAGCCATAAGATGAAATTCGGAGTAAATCCAATTTGAACGGTACCTTGTCAGTATCCCCGCAGGCTAAAGGATGTGGAGACCTCCACCCAAAGTTTAGGTAATATTTTTTCTTGAAACGGTCTTCAACCAATGACGCTCCCGAGTCAAAGGAAAAAAAAATTGAAACGACAACCGAATAAGCTTTTATTCTTTTATAAATTATGCATCGAGGCATTTAGACTGGAGCAACATTCTAAATAATTCTCGGGAGTGTTGAAAATCGGCCCGAAGCGAATCCTGGAGGAGAGGGGGGCTTATATCATCCCTTTTCCACTAAACCCTCGCTTCCCGGGTTTTGGCGAGGGTGTAAATTATGCGTGAGGGGATCACGACCCTTAAAAGCCCTTGAATATGCAAATTAAATATTGCTAAATTAAAAAGCGTTTAAAGGAAAGTCAGGATTCCGTTTTAAACGGGCTCTGTGCGGTGGGGGAGGCCAGCGCGCCGAACATTTTCGATCCTCCCAGAATGATGTGAAAGGCCACCTGGCATTTATTTCCATCACGGCTTCTTTTATATTAAGTCGAAAAATTCTTAAAAAGGTAAATAAATGAATTCTGAAAAAATTCATTTATTTATTAAAATTAAAATGTCATTAAATTTAAATTTTAATGAAATTAAATTCATTAAAAAACTCATTTTGAACAATCGTAGTTCACAGGCTTGACTCTTTCTAGCCTAATATTATTGATTATTTGGAGATATTGAGATGCGGTCTGGTGTGATGTAGGTTCAGAAAAACATTTTCTTTGTAGTTCCAATGTTTCGATCTTTCATTGAGATCATCATCAGGGCTCAAAGTGTTTGTTTTCTGTGTAGATGTGTCATTATTGTGTGTCGTGTTGAGAGTGCCTATTGTGTGTTTGGGCACTCTCCACACGACACACAATAATGACACATCTACACAGAAAACAAACACTTTGAGCCCTCAAGATGATCTCAATGAAAATCGAAACGTTGGAACGATAAAGAAAAGTTTTTGTGAACCTACGTCATACCAGGCCGTATATCACGATTTCCGAATAATCATCTACTAACGGTCACTAATCACCACACAAACTTCGTAGATACCATGTTCCTAGATGATCTGGAGATGATAGTTTGTTTGGGATGATAGTTTGTTCAAAATATACTGTCCAGAGAGAAAGATATTTTGAGTGAATGCATTCCAAGAAAAGCGTTCAAAATCCTTTCATTTATCTTGCTAGCTGATCGGGAAATATATCGTTGCATATTGAAATTTATATACAGGTGCGCGATAATGGTTTGATATAGTAGTCTTCGGGTGGGTGACTGGTGGTTTGCTTCTTGGCTCCCCGAGGTGGTCTTCAGAACAAGTTTTTTCCGGGGCTATCGGAGATGTGGTCTTTTCTGTATTATTTCAATATTTTTATTCACTCTTCCCGAAAGACTTTCGTTACACAAACAAATAAGGGATTATTTTGAATATTTAATAATTAATTTGCAAGCCCGCTTCTCCTGCCGGCTGGATGGTTTCGGCTGAGTGGAAGTCTCTTTGGATGCCTAGTCGATTTCATTTTTCAGGAGCAAAAGTATTTTTAGAATTGCTTAAAATGTAATGTGCGTTTTTTAGTGACAGGTTGCTCAACAATTTCAAACGAACCAAATATGACACCACAAAAACAGCCCCACACTTTTTCGGCAAAAGGTGTTTTTCTAAAATAATTTATTCCGAATCGCTCCTCACAATTTCAACAAATTAAAGTACATAGATAAGTTGTTATACATTTGTATTCAGTGGCTAATGTGATAGCTCAAGGTTAAAAGTTTTAAATTGACCATTTTGAATATATTGGTTTTCCCATTAACATTATTCCGTTTGAACGGCGCTGAGAGCTACACTTACGCAAGACTCACAAATTGTGTGGGTATAGTCGCTTGCTTTTAATCTTTCCACAATAAAACCCGTTTTGTGGTACATTGAACTTACCGGCGAGTCTTAATTTATCTTTGAAATTGATTAAATTTTCTAAAACCTACGTCACACCAGACCGCATCTCACGATCTCCAAATAATCTTCAACTAACGGTCACAAAACACCACACACCTAATATTAATTTTAATTAGTAAGTAACTTAATTATTACAATGGTAATAACTTTTGATTTTCGTGCAACAATTGTTCTGACTGTTTGCAAATCCTTATTTTGAATTGGCTAATTCTATCTAATCTAGTGTTATCTCCTTAAGGAAAAATTTGTGCAGCATTCTAAAGATTTTAATTTTAAATAGTAATTTTTGTTTCATAAATTTTCAGACAATATGCCAGAAAAAACAAAACATTTTATGCTATGGATTATAGTTATAGTTGGATTATAGATTATTACAGAGTTACTAGGTTTTGAAAGTTTTTCAAATAATTAACAAATCATAACTTATCATAGATTCCTTATATATAAATATTATAACATGTACTATTACTATATTCTAAATTTTTTAATTTACAAACAACAAAGCTGCATATGGCAGAAATTAACAATACATAGTGTTTAATAGTAAAATGAGATATGATGATTTATACCAAATAAATCATTAATGATTAAATCCCCTTACCGCCAGAACTTGTAATACAAAGCCCCTCTTTAGAAATTAATTAGGTCAATCCAGTTTTGCCCATTAAGATGGGCACGTACTTCATTCCCTAATAGCTTTTTTCCCTGAAATGCTCGATCCTGTACCCTCTTAAAATAGAAAATATAGCGACCACACGAATGCGCTTTCGGTCTGTTTAAGGCAGCGTAGATATCAAAATTGGATTAAGTCAGGGTTAAACGGTCTATAGTTAGTATTGAATCCCGTCAAAATTATTTTGGCTTTCAAGGAAAAAAATAACTCTCCATTTGATAAATAACAATTTTTTATATTTCCGTTAAAAGCTAAACTAAAAGTATGACCTTCATGCATCCCAAAACCTGGGGAATCAACAACCTGATTATATCTTGGGAACCAGGACACAGGGGAATTTTGGGTAATGAGAAAGCAGACAGTCTGGCCAGAGAAGGATCTGCAAGACCATACATAGGCCCCGAAACTATCCTTGGGATAAAAAAACAAACATAGATCCTCCATCGCAGAATGGATCCAAACAAAACAAAGAGAGAAGTGGATAAACTCTAGCGATGCTAGACATAGTAAACTTATGCTGAAACAACCCTCACCAAAATTGGCAAAAACACTGCTACAATTGGAGAGGGCAAAACTCAGAGGAGTGGTGGGACTACTAACCGGTCACTGGCATCTGAGAAAACATCTACACAACATGTGCACATAGAACGATGATCCGATTTGCAGATTATGTAATGAGGAGGAGGAAACAGCTACCCATATCATCTTCGAATGCGAAGCAACAGCTCAATGGACATTTAACCTAACGTATGGAAAATACTTAGGGAATCAAATTGGAGCAGAGACAGTCAATGACCTGATACTTCTAAGGGGAAGGATTGAGACTATTTCCCTGAACCAAGGAACTAGGAAGGTACAATAAGCAGAAAGGCTGCAGTTCCTCGGGAGCACAAACCCCGCTTCCTAGTATCCTTTTTTACCATACCATACCATGGCCTCAGAATATATTAAACTTGAAAAAGATTTATATATAAAAAAGGGCTTTATATCATTATTTCTTTATTCTTATTTATTGTTATACAAACAATCTGTACAATAGAAGTTCGGAGTAGTCTTTATACACAAAGTAAAAATATAATTACAATTTACAATTTTTTAAATTATACATATGATATTGCACAAGATAACAAGTTTCTCATTTTAACTCTCTTTTCTAATGCAGATAGGCAGAATAGTAAATATTATTTATATATTCCTGGTAGATTTTACCTGTAAATAATATCACCCCTTGAGAGTTTTTTTTAATATTTACTACGATCGAAATCGTGTAACTCGATTCAAAAAGGATGTGATGTAACATAATATAATTAGGATCGATTAATATTTAAATTTATGTTTAAACAAAATTGGCGATACTGCTTGGGTTGGAATTTATATTTTAAAACTTTAAAACAAATAAATGTTTAATGTACAAAACCCACACATTAAAGATTCATTACAGTTCCTTCCGGCCAAGCCTGCTAATTTGTCTAAAAATAGGATTGAAGCTTGAGTTTAATGTTTTCGTTTGGTGAAAGATTTTCAATTTTTTAATTAGATCACCCATTTTATTCTTTAGGATATTAGCAACTTGTGCCTGCGTCACACATCGTCTACTGCAACCATTTAAACATTGTTCCTACGAGAAATGCCCAGATTTTTACCGTAAACTAAACGTTTTTAAAACTAAACTGAATCCAGACCCAGATGTCTATGAACAGGTAAAATTGCTAATGAAATATCTAACAGGATCGTTTTATTGCAGAGGTGATTGTCACCGCCTTAAACCAACACTACATCATTGTAATTTAAAATAATAAGGAATCATTGACACAATTACGCAGAAAACAAACACTTCGAGCCCTCAAGATGATCTCAATAAAGATTGAAACGTTGGCACGATAAATAAAATGTTTTTCTAAACCTACGTCACACTTGACCGTATCTCACGACCTCCAAATAATCATCAACTAAAGGTCACTAAACACCCGCATTTAATGAAACGGGAAGAATTTAAGATTAATCTATCCGAAGTCATATGTTTAAAATAAGTAATACTGCTTGATTATCTGTTTAAAACTTAAACTAAATAAATTGTTCTATGGTTAAATGGAAAATTTTCGCTACATTACAAAACATAATGTAAATGACAACGTTGAGATAATTCAAAAGCATTACAATGGAATTAAACATTTTATGGATCTCAATAATCAAAGTTTGTTAAGTGTCGATGGCGGTGACAATCACCTCTGCAATACAACGATTCGGTCCTGTCATTTCATTACCAATTTTACCTGTTCATAGGCATAAAAAGTGCATTCCCGAAATGTAAAAAAGTAAATTTGTTTTATATGTAAATTTAATACTCATTTCCTCGTTTCATGTAATGTACAAAACTGTAATTGTAACGTTGTGAAACGTTCTGATTATCCCCGTTTAATCGTTTAAAGTTCTGTCTGCCAGGCATTTTACCATTTTTAGTGGCCAGGCTTTTATGCAATTGTTCTTTTATTCATATTATAAAATCCAACATTAAACTTAGCAGTAAATCATAGATGCTAATATTAGAGTTCGTTTATAAGAGGATTAGGACGAGCCGGACTTGTCCAACTTGGCCAAATTTTCAACTGGTTTACAAGTTTCTGGCCTATGTACTTTAAATATGCATATTTTATTAGACGACTCCTGACCTTAGCTCTCTTATAAATGAGACGTTGATCTCACGGTGTTTTCCGTGGGAACAATGCATGCAAGTTTTATTCAGGTATATTATAGAATAAAGTACGGCTTAGTGATCAAACTTGACTGTAGTTTGACATAATTTGTTTAAATTCAGGTGGTTTAGATGATTAAAAGACCTACCTGTTCACTTTGCCCTAACCAAATTTATTGCAGATGGATTTTCCTGATTTTGTACAACCCATGGAAAGTGCGTTAGTCTTTGAGAATTTTGTCTTTTCCTTTTTTTGGCGGATGATTTGTAACAGCCTTGCCCATGTTGGATGGAACGATTTTCCTCAATCTTTGTATGAAATTTTTTCTCTTGTTTTAAAAAGCTATAAACTTATGCTCAGCTTGCATTGGGTCACTTATTGGATCAGTAACTCACTGAAGATGGCGCAATGCCGAAACGCGTTTGAGTACTTCAACAAACCAACGAGTGATGACGGACCCCCATGTTAAGCATGAATTCACCGCAGATCACCCAGCATCAGCTATAAACTTATTAACGATGGTTTTATATGGCGTTTCAGTTCAGGGTGACACATTTTTCTCCACCCCGTTGTGTTCTATATTATTTGTGATTGCTGTTCTTCTGCGAGGTTATCATAGTGTCCGAGCATCCAGGATGCATGGTTATTCCAGGTATGGGAATTAATCATCATTATCTTGATGTGATTAACTCCAAAACAAGCTTTGGGTGGAATTTAACTTCACTCTGGAATTACAACAAGGAACAATTAATTACATCTATGTAAATTGATTGCCTTCTACTATGTGCTAAACCTGGCCAGTTTTACTCTAGAACGAAAAATAGCATCTTGAACCAAACTAAGTCCTTTCTTTTTCAAGTGACAATAAAATATCCTTATTTCCAATTTTCCTGGCGCGAGAATTATTTTTATATAGGAGCTTTATTAAATTAAATTCCATCGATTGGCAAATCATCCATGTTAGTCTCATTTCACGCCTTTCTATTCATTTTTATATTTAATAAATTCATTAGATTTCGTGGACGAATGAAATGGCCACGGATAGCTTTCGTGAAGTTATACTTCAATTTAATTATTAAATCCATTACAGTTCGAGGTCTGATTGACCAAATAACATCTTTCAATTAATTAATCTTTATGTAAGATATTGGTTGAGATAAAAAAGTCAGTGTCATGAGCGGAATTCGATCCCTCTAGCCGCTGCTCTAACCACTTGAAAAATGACAAAAAAGAGGGAAAATTCGAAATGTAGGTTGATATGGGAAGTTGGTGTCCGAGTGGATCGAAGTCACGATAGCTCAAGTGGTAGTGTAGCGGCGTACTTAGCGGAAGGTCGTGGGTTCGAATCCCGCTGGGGACACTGACTTTTTTATCTCAACCAATATCTTACATAAGGTTTTATATTTAATGAAAGAGAGGGTCTGGCTTCCAACGAAGATTAACGGAATAATTTTGTCCAGCTATTATTTGAACGGCTTAGCGAGTGACTTGTCTGTTTTATCAATTTGTAAAAATATCATGTAAAGAGATAATTTTTATTCTTTTTTAAAAGAATCATTCTTCTCGATTATAAACAAACGGATCATCTAGTAGATAGTGACAGGAAATTGCTCAGATTACGAATTCACACGTACTATATTGTGAAAAAATATAAATTCAATGCAAAAAATCTTGTCAACTTTTCCTAATCATTTATTTCCATGCGACAAAATATTATCTTTTGCATAACAATATGTAGTATAACACGAAAATATTATTAATTTATGACACAAATTATTATAATTTTAATATTATATAATATCAAATGAAATTATAATTTTACTATAATTATAATAGTTAATATATTATAGTTTATTTTAAATACTTTATAAAGTAATAAGCTTGAACGACTCATCACGAGGTTTAAGATAAAAAAATTCAAGCGTCGGTGCTAATTTGCAGTTCTTTCATTCCATGTACATTTTGACTCAGCCTTTACACAAAAGGATCCTTAGAAAAGAATGGAAGGTGATCTGAAGGAGAAAGGTCGGGACGACTGTACGCTAAATGTATGTACGATATATATGTATATATATATATATATATATATATATATATATATATATATATATATATATATATATGGATTGTGCAACCATTTTTGTTACTTTTCCCTTGATATTGTTTGGTCATAATATCATTTAAATTCTTAACTTTTCTTGAGTATAGTTAGAAATTACTTGTATACAAAACCATGTATTTTGTATCAAGTTTTCTTGATTTCGATCCCCAGTTTTTTAATTGTTTGGATAAAATATTTCATAATGATTCGATTCACCATTTATATACTGTTCTTAAAACTAGAAATCAAAATTATTGACAAACTCAACTTAATTACAATTAATTTTATTATTTAACTTAATTAAAAATATATTACAAGCAAATATTGTAAAATCTTTTTACATATTGTATATATATTTTTTATTTACTAGTCAGTTTTGATCAGTTCAACTTTTAGCAAATTAACACCAATATTTAAACGTTTTTAATTATTTAGTAAATATTTTAAAAATTATGTTTTCTGTTGGATGAACAGTGTATATAATTTGATGACTTTTAACAATAGTTTTTTTTGAAATGTTAGTTTATTGTAGCCTACAGCAAATTTATCTCGTGTGTTCAGCATTTAACCATGTGTTCAATGTAAACTGGTTTGGATTTACTCACTTACGTCGCAAAATTATTTATGATAATGTTGAAATTATTTGTTTGTCGAACGATAATTCCACTGCGAAATGGAAGGGATTTTAATGGAAGAGTTTAGCCAGTTGATGTGAAAACGAAGATATCCTCAATGAGCGGACTGTCCAACAAATTGGAAACTAGCCATACAATCCGCGAATGAAATGAATAACTGGCCAGAGATGACCCTCCGTGAATTTTCTCTCGGATGTCATCAAAATAGATCTGTGAAGTTAAAAATTGATCATTGATAAAACCATATTGGAAATATAGTTTAAAAATAATTGGTTAAAAATATTCGTTCATTCAACCATTGGATCTGATAGTCAGGACTTAAATTCTTCACTCTACCGCATAATCGCATAATCCAGAAGGCAATCTGGACCAAGGAATCACGTAAGCAAGAAAGAGACGTGATGCGAATAAATAGGTCCTGTCCTCGGGCTTTTAGAATTAACCTTCGTGCCGGCTAAATTGGAGGTGTGCGGTGTTCATTAATTCCAATCATTTCAATTAATTATACTTTTGCTATATAAGGGCTTCTTTGAGATGAAAAAGTTAGTGACACGAGCCGGATTCGAACCCAGTTAGTGTCACGCTAGCTATAGTAGTTAATGCATCGGTTTATCGAGCTGAAGGTCGTGGGTTCGAACCCCGCTCGAGACACTAACGGTTTCATCTCAACCGAGACCTTAGATAAAAAGTATAATTAATTGAAATAATGAATATGGTCGGAGAGAGAGAGAGAGAGAGAGAGAGAGAGAGAGAGAGAGAGAGAGAGAGAGAGAGAGAGAGAGAGAGAGAGAGCTCATGAAAGGGAGTTATACTCGTCATTTACACGTAAATCTACAAATGGATATATTTATGTAACAATTATACTTTATATTTCATTCCATTATATTATAGATATACACAGACACACAGAAACAATATGTGACTAGTTATAGACTTAGTGTGAATGAAAAGGAGTGAAAGAAATAAAGCATTATTAAATTAATTAAAAAATGAAAGTTAGACAAATAGATATATAAGATTGATAGATAGACAATCAGATGGAGATGGATGATAGATGATAGATTAAAAAAGATAATCGACGGGCTCAGAAATGCAGCGAAAGCGATTAGTGCAAAATTACTTCATCCATCATGTAATTGTAATTTTAAAACCGTAATTAGTGCACTATTTTAAAATAAATTTAGTCAATATGAAGCATTTTTTATGTATAATCCTTGATTAAAGTTGAATATACTCTTGAAAAGGTTTGCGTCTTATATGAACTCACTGTTACAAGGTGGTTGGTTAATGCAATATGCCTCAACAGACAGGTGAAGTCGCTTTTCTCTCATGTTATATTGAAAACATTTCAGGTCGATAGCCATATCTTTCGTACAATTCTTAACTGATTGTCACTGTGTCAATATCTGTCTATCTAGTTTGAAAGATGCCCGACTTCATCAAATATGCACTGGAAAGAGAAAAGAAAATACACGGCAATGGTGTTTCATAAAGCATAAATAGCACTTCCTTACGAGTCAATAAAATTATAACGGTAATACATTTTGATCAATTAATTAAGCCGCAAAAGTATCAGTTTCAAAATTAATTAACGGCCCTTGATGGGGAGAAATGGAAAGATGAAAATCTAGTGGTTGGGGGTGGTGTGATTATAAACGAGATGCTCATTTGATTCAAGGATGTTATCACCAGGGATCAAGAGTACGAAAATTTCGATCCCAATTAAACGAGTTTTAATAAACTTTACTCGGATTTTTAAAATCAAAGAGTTTTATAGCAGAAAATAGTAAACGATTATAAGGACTGTTATAGAAACGTCAAAAATTCAGATGAAAAAGATTTTTATAAAATCCAATTATTTACTTCAATTTAACCAAAATGATTTTACAGATGTATACAGGGTGAACATCGGTAATGTTTTAATCATCTAATCTGTTATTGTTTTAATTTTTATTGTTTGGTTACACTCTAAAATGGATGATATTGCAACATTGCTATCTGTCTCTGTACATCCAGTTCCAGCGGCGAAATTTGCATATCCAACTATGTTCGTCGTTGTCATGAACGCTTGGGAATAAGATCTGACATAATTTAGTCATTCACGGCATGAGATGCCCATAAATATGTTGACGTAACTCGAATACAAATTGAATAAACAATTGAGAACTAAAGGTATAATTTCCAGTAAGCGCTTGTCTAAAATGCATTTGTAGCATTAAAATTAAACATAATGAAAGTTTTATTGATTAATAATGTAATCTAGATTTACTTAAAAGAAAGTTGGTCATTTGTATGATATTCTTTGTAGATTGTAGTGTTTCCTTTGTTTAGAAAAAATTGATTGTATTCAATTCAATACTACCTATTATTAGATTTCTACATTTAGCCATATACATTTTTCAGTACATACGTGTATACAGAGAGGACTAGGGAAAATCTAAAAGAAATATTGACGTGAAAACGACCATCTATTCAGTCCCGGTATTATTGGAGAGAAAATATTTATTTAACGATTTTGTATATACTTGTTTTAGGTATATAATAGGTATGAATATATTCTGTCTCTTCTTCCACTCTCTCTTGGTATTTATTAAGTTATCTTTACGCATAAAAATGATAAATGATGGAGTGAGTGTGTGTTGTTCAAATTTTTTTAAAGAGATTGTTCCTATTCACGGTTAGTTGTTTTTACAATCCGGATTTCAAGCTTATAGCTCATCATCAGGGTAAAGGAATAAGAGAATGAAGGATGGAGAGACGTGATTGTAGTCTCTCGAAATGAAAATCTAGAAAACTAATTTATGTGGAGAGACGTGGTTGTAAATCCCTTCAACCTGATGATGAGCTATAAAGTTAAAATCCGAATCATTGAAAACAACTAACTGTGAGAAGAATTATCTTTTTAAAAAGATGTTTCAAGATGTATCTCTATCTGTCGTCCTATTTCTGTCCGGTTTTTCCGTTTTCCCTCACTATCTATGTCTATCACTTTCTCTCTCGCTCTCTCTCGCTCTCCTCCTCTCTCTTTCTCTCTCACTCTCCCTCTCTTTCTCTCTCTCTCTCTAACCCTTTCTCTTTCCTCCACAATATCAAGTCTGACACTCCCTCGGAGGTTCTATTATCAGCAGACTCTCTCTCTCTCTCGCTCTCTAATCCTAACTCTTTCTCCCATATTATCATGTCTTAGTCTAGGAGCTTCCTAGCTCTTAGTCTATAATCTTGTAGACTAAAACCTTTTACGGAATTTAGCTCATTCTACATTCCGATTGGCTCAAGTTCATTACTTCCTTGAGGCCCATGAGTCTACATCCCTCGATACCAAGGGGAATTCCAGGTCAAAGTGGAACGTCCTGCGTCAACTCCCTCCCTCTCTCTCTCTCTCTCTCTCTCACTCTCACTCTCTCTCTCTCTCTCTCTCTCTCTCTAATCCTAGCTCTTTCTCCCATACTATCATGTTACTTAACACTCCCACGTAGGTTCTATATCAGCAGACTCTCTCTCTCGCTCTCTCTCTCTCTCTCTCTAATCCTAGCTCTTTCTCCCATACTACCATGTTACTAACACTCACACGTAGGTTCTATTACTCTCTCTCTCTCTCTCTCTCTCTCTCTCTCTCTCTCTCTCTCTCTCTCTCTCTCTCTCTCCCCCCGCTGTCAACTGTGACGACTTGATCGAGCAGGTCGTAAACATGTGTGCCATAGAGTATAAAGTTACCTTTTTCGGAAATGTTTGAGTGAAGTACCTTGCGAAATGGCTGTTGAATGCCAAGTACTCAGCATTATTTTATTTTTGAAAGTGTCAGGCCCGAAAATTGTTTTTATTAGTAGATGGGGGCATGTAGATGAGTTTTCATTTTGACATTTTATACAATCCATTTACGTTTTAGTGGCCAATCAAGTTACTTATTTCAATTAATTATTAAGGTTTTTAGTTGAGATAAAAAGTCAGTTCACGAGCGGGATTCAAACCCACGACCTTCGGCTAAATACGCCGCTACTCTCCCACCTGAGCTATCGTGTCTTCGATCCTCTGAGACACCAACTCTCCATCCCGCTCGTGACGCTGATTTTTTATCTCAATCAAGACCTTACATAGAACGACTAATTAATTGAAAAAAGTAACTTGGTCAATTGACCACTAAAACGTAAATAGATTAATATTTAATAAGTAAAAGAAGCGTCGCTTCACTAAACAGCACTCTGTGAGCACTTCATAAGTCCCTAAGAATCCAATCCGATTACACGATATTTGAAAATCGCAAAAATCGGTAAAATTCGAATGGTTGTAAGTTGGGATGGAGAGTTGGTGTCCGAGTGTATCGAAGTCTCAATGGTAGAGTAGCGGCGTATTTAGCCGAAGGTCGTGGGTTCGAATACCGCTCGTGGCACTGAATTTTTTTTCTCTCAACCGTGATTTTATACAATCGTGAGATGCGGTCTGATGTGATATAGGTTTCAGAAAAACATTTTCTTTATCGTGCCAACGTTTCGATCTTTATTGAGATCATCTTCAGCGCTCAAAGTGTTTGTTTTCTGTGTAATTGTGCCATTCTTGCGTGTCGTGTTGAGAGTGTCCACAATCCAGAGTAGGCGCTCTCAACACGACACGCAAGAATGGCACAATTACACAGAAAACAAACACTTTGAGCCCTGAAGATGATCTCAATAAAGATCGAAACGTTGGCACGATAAAGAAAATGTTTTTCTGAAACCTACATCACACCACACCGCATCTCACGATTTGTGAATAATCTTCGACTAACGGTCACTAATCACCACACATTTTATACAATATTAATGAAAAAAAATTGAATTGATGTGGTAATAGATTTTCGTACAAAATGAGCCAGAACCATCTACGCGCCTTAAAACACATCTAAAGTTAGTTCAGAACTAAATGGTTTCAGAAGGACAATATTTAATTTATACTCACGAGTAACAGTATTGAAATCTTGCAACAAATTGTTGTTCACATCGTTCTTTATACATTGATCACACAAATAAAATAAAGAATGAAACTAGTGTCCTTCCGTTTTAAAACTTGAAAACCATTTAACTGTTAAAACATTATTTTCAATTCGTTTTATCTGAGGCACGGAAAGTTTTCTCCGTTTACAACTTATAACGAGGAAAGTTGATGAATCGTATTAAAAATTCATGGTGGAAACAGAGGATAAATATTCTTTTTCCATTTGTTTTTCACCTGGACAAAGTTTTCAGGTAAAGTTATCTAATGTTCCATCCATTTGGCCACTTTGAAGTCACCGTTAGCCTCTGGGAGTTAAGACCCCCCCCCTCATGAAGGAGTAAGAAAGACTGGCACTCTTTGATAAACGGTCACAACTGTTCGATTACAAAACATTCTATAAAAGATGGGAAAGGTCGTATATTCGCATCAAAAGCTTTTCACCCGGCGCAATTCTTCATGATACTATCTTCTCTTTTATTACTATTAGTATTACTCCTCTCAGTTGAAATATTCGCTCAGCTTAATCACGTTTATGTTGACTACATATAACACGCATTTTCTGTCTGTATGAATCTCAATTTCTTTTCTTTCTAATATTACACTTCTAAGAGTCTAACTGTCAGTATTTCATACAAATAAATTTCTTTCTAACTATTACGATATACAGAGTGTCCATTTTAGATTGCCCAGCTGAATTTCTCGTGAACTAATGACGCTATGATGAAAACAAAAAATAGGTGTTTAATATATTTTAGTTTAGGCTCAAATTTTTATCTTTTTGGAGAACAGTACCTAAAGCCCAGTTCAACTTCAACATTTCCGATACGCCCCTTTACTATTAAGACCATTAATGAATAGATAAAATAACACAAATAACAAAAACAAATGTTCAGAAACTCAGAGCAGCACGATAGTATGTTTAGCATTTACACTAATACAGAATACTCGACATACTCAAGGTATTTGGTAGGAAAGGACAAAGGTATTTGGTTGATAAGACCTTCCTCTAACTCAAATAAACCCATTCGTTCCAATAAATAACACATATAACGTACATGAAGGAACAATGATCTATACACAATTGAAAATATTTATGGCACTGAGATATTAAAACAGAGATCTATGCCTGCTGCCGTGCAAGTTCGCGCATAGGCCATTCGGGAGATAGAATTTCTTTTTTTTTTGCATAATTACAAGGGGACGACCGGATTGGTGAGGTCACGGATTTGGACCAAACCTTTTTGCTTATTCTAGACACCAAAATATTGGATATTATAAGCCAATTCTTGTAAATAGGCCCAGGTTTCCCCAAATTTTTTTTTTAAATTGAAATTTTCCGTATTTTAATATATTTATTTCGCCTTTCTTCTTACTGAAACGATGAGAATATATCATTTTAAAGCATTTTTATGTAGATTGCAATCAAAATATAGTAAAAGCTATCAGTTTATCAATAGCTAAAAAATTTCTAAAAACCTACTATTTTTGGGTGTGTGGTGTTTAGTGACCGTCAGTCAATGATTATTCGGAGATCGTGAGATGCGGTCTGGTGTGAAGTAGTTCTAGAAAAAAGTTTCTTTATCGTGCCAACGTTTCGATCTTTATTGAGAGCATCTTCAGGGCTGAAAGTGTTTGTTTTCCGTGTAGATGTGTCTCAACACGACACACTATAATGACACATCTACACATAAAACAAACACTTTGAGCCCTGAAGATGATCTCAATAAAGACCGAAACGGTTGCACGATAAAGAAACTGTTTTTCTAAAACCTACGTCACACCAAACCACATCTTACGTTCTCCGAATGATCATTTTTCATAGGTTTCAAGGTCATTATTTTTTTGTGAAACTAATATGAAATTTCTTTTAGCACCTTTAGACAGTATAAATATAAATTTTATTTGAATTTAAATTTGTCGATTTTTTTACTCCTAAAATTTTTCCTATTTTTGAGAAGCCGTCTTAATATCTTCTTGAAATGGCTATCATTCAAAAACGGCTAAAAGACTGGAAAAAAGACGATTTGAAAAGAAAGGAAAGTAGCTTTTTAACGTATAGAATTAACGTACTTCTATAAGACAATATTCAAAATAGCCCAAATATTTGACAGAAATTAACCTCGTTTTTTTAAATGGAATTAATAGTCGATTTCAATGTTTGATACTTGACAATTTAAAAAAAATTAAAATTTAGGTCCACTAACTTTTGAGAAAAGTGGACTCACCCCAATTCGGTGTCCGCGTGTGATCTTAGTATGACCTATGCACAACCTGAGAGACTTTTTCTCTTCCAGGCGTAGCTCCGCAGGCGAGGGACCGATGTATTTTTAACATTTATATAATTCAGATACTATATTTTTTTCGTTCCAGCGGATTCCTTGTATAAAAGTTACCTCCAAGAAATAGCAAAGCCTTAACTCCACACTCATGAAGTCGTTAACAAATTCGGCACACCTGGATCATGTGCGACCCATATTATTAAAATTGACCTTTTTGTTAAAAAATCGCTTTATTCGGGTTTGAAATAAATAAGAATATTCGTTTTAGGTATAGACATATGGATTACAATAGTTGCAACGTTTAAAAAAAATTATAACGAAACAGTAAAGTTTTTAAATCCACTTTAAAGTCAATAAACAATCATCCACAGTCTTAATGTTCTCTTATAAACAAACAAATATAATAATCTTGAAGAATATTTGAAAACGCTAGTGGTAAAGTTACAAAAAAATGCTATCAATTGCCAACATTTTTAACAATACAATTAAATTTTGAATATAAATAAAGTTATGAGAAAGAGAAATCAGTCTTATTGAAAGGCGAGGTGTGGTGGAAAAACGTTCTTTTGTCGACAGTCCAGAACTTTTCAGAACTCCAGCCATAAGCAGCAAACCAAGGAGAGAGCTTTGATCTCCAATAGATCAGTCGGAGGAATGCATGACTGTTTGGTCGTGAACTTAAGGGATTTCTTTATAATCCCTTCGTTGGTATTCCACTGTAAAATATCATTTGGTCTGTAATAATAAGAAAATACTTTTTCTTCATCTACAAACCCTCTCTCATTTTACCGGCAGATGTGTTATGACATTTTTTAAGAGTTCTTGAAAACATACTGTTGACAGGTTTATCAGACCATAACGTTTCTCCAACGTTGCCCAAAAATAAAATTGATTTCATCGCTGCATTCTTCACGAGCTTCATAACCAGTAGAAAATTCCTCACATATCTACAGGGTCTCAAAAAAACATCACCACCTTCTTCTTCCTCGCTCATCTGACGATATAATTCTGCCCTGATAACTTGTTCTGTGAAAGCCAAGTTGTTCAGCCATGCTCATTGCAAAACAAGACAAAATAAGTTAGAAAACTGCCCTCTATATTCGACAAAAAGGTGAAAACTTTTGTAAAACGTAAGACATCTGGGTCAAGCATGACCCACAATAAGACACCACAAAATGCATAAGTTCCAGTATGCGTTGGAAGACTTAAAAGTTCGCTTTGGGGTTAATAGGGCTCTTCCCAGCATCAGAATTCGCATGGACGAGCATAGCCCAAAAATAGGGTAAAAGAAAAAAAGTTTAATATATTGACTTCTTTTCAGAGTTCCCACAGGACCTTAAATTATATAATCTTGAGGAGAGTTTATGACCAAGAGAGTTTACCTAACCTCCCGAAGCGCTAAAGTCATGAATTGCACGACGCAAACTTTTTTTTTAAACAAAAGAAGGAAATAATGCTGTACTTAAAATATATTAATATCACGCAGCAAAATATTAAATTTCGATTACAATTCTTCAAAATTTTGTATAGCTAGAAGTGCATATATTAAATGCAATCTCATTTTATTATGCCTTAATTGGAGATTTGAAGGTTTACTCCCATTAAAAATGTACTCAGTTATAAAAAATATATTCTTATATAATATAAATATTCTTATATATAAATATATTCTTTTGTTTTACGCATTCGGGTAGATTTATTTTTAATTAAATCGTAGTAAAAATAGTAGATAGTACATTGTCTAAATGCTACTTAATGAATTTTATGAAAGATGAAAGATTTATGAGGGAAATGTTGATAAAATTTATTTGAGTTATGCCGTTAAAACGGCTATTAAGAACACTACGATTTCAACCTAGCCATGCATTTTAAAATTCTAAAACCAACATTTGGACTAATAGCTTATAGCATAGCTAGCAAAAAAGGTCATAAATTAAAATTTTAAAACGACTTGTGGTATTTTTATTCTCCGTCCGTAAAACCTAAATAATACTTCAACAGACAATAATTTCCATGAATGAGAAAGTTACGATTATGAAAAAACAAAAAGTACCTAAAATCATTTAACGCTCGTTTTAAGGAACGGAAAGAAACATTCTGCTATTCCACTGCTATTCTGGGAACACGTGACTGCAAAGAGTTGTAGAATTTGGTCAGATTTTTAAAGTTACTAATTGTTGAAGAAAAGACAAAAGGCAAAAAAAAACATTATCACATTCGTGCTATTTATTCACGAAGCCTTGTAAATAATAAGTTTTGACCTAATGTCATGCAATAGTGAAATAAATATGTGGTGGAATGTTTTAAATCAAGTTGTGGCCTTATTTTTCCTATACCTAAAACGTAAATAATACATCAAGGAGCTGACTGAAATATTCATAACGCCCCAAAATTAAATAAAACCCACGATATTAATGAAAGGGTAATTTGATGATTACATGATATTTTTTTTGCCTCTTGAAGGTTGTTATATTTGTCCAACCAAAAAAATGTATCGGTCGTTATATGATCGTTTAAAATGAGCAATAAATCAAACAACCAATAATCCGAGTTAAATATAAATTTAATTTATTTAAAGATGTAGGAAGCGAGATCAATTTGAATTTTTTTCTGATAAACAAATGCCAATATACACAATAAAAAAATGAAGAATTGTTGCTTTCCATTTTTACATTTTCCTTATTAAAACGCATGATATGCAATAAAGAGAAATGATTAATTAGGAAAGCAATTCTAAACTGGCCATCGGCATTCATCAAGAGTTCAATAAATAGATCCATGTCCGCGAGAAAGCCTTTATCGGATTTTGAACATTTTTACATGCAATAAAGATCAGACTCAAAGCCTTTATTTGCATATGCAAATCCTAAGGTCGTGCTACCGGTACTTTTTTTTTCCAGAACAGATCTATCAGTTCGAAACAGAATTTTGTACTAGTAATGACGAGTTTTTTTTACGATAAGAAATATTAGCTAGCCCAATTGTGCAGTATTAAGTTTAGCCCCTTAATCTTTGAAAGCTATTTATGGTTTTAATTAAGCTTTCGCACGGAGAATTTAACGAACTGGAAGTTTCAGCTGATCGTATGGGTGCGTCCGTGCGAGCGGGTGACATAGGCGCGCGTCGTCATGTTCTGGAGGTGGTATCGACCCGTCCCAGGCTAATATCAGCCGATTACGTCCCATCCGCCGTGGTTGCCCACCGAACTGAAGAAACCTCCCATAATTTAAAATTCGAACATCCTGTTTTCTCTTTCATTTATTAACTACTTAATAAGTGAACTTTTCACATTGATAACTGTTTTACAATAGATAAGGTACAACAGATAAATGTAAAAAACCTATAGTAGTCAAGAGTCCAACCTGTAAATCAGGAAAACAAAAACTCATGGAAAAACTTTGATAGTAAAAATAAAATAAAACGAGTACTACTAATAGGTGGAATTAGTGGATGAAGGTTTGGTCCAACATAAGAAAATTGATTTGTCAGTAGATCAATCGGAGAAAATCACAGCATTATAAGCAGATACCTGATTTTTATGCAGTAAAAATTGCCAAAATATGCCATAAAATATGCAGTTGAAAACACTGAAATATGCGGTATTAACACATTAAAAGTTAAGAGGTTTTTTATGTTATTTGTTCTGTTTATGTTATTTTTTGTTATGGTTATGTTTATTTATGTTATTTGAACCCTCGGGATGCGGTATTTTTGAAAAAAACATTTGTGGGGTTCGAATCAACGGCCGCTGGATTCGAACCCGGGAACTTTACAGTGATGAGTGCCGTGTCAACGCCGAAACCGTTGAGGCCAGCGACGCCCCCTAAAGTTTATTTACATTTAACAAAAATATTTTCTCACTTACATAATTAAATTATATATTTTATACTAATTGAGTATAATTAATGTTAATAAACACATACTTCTCTAAATTGTCTTCCGTGAAATAGGGCCTACTGTCACTTAAAATTTGAGAAAATTCACTAGTTTTCGTGGTCCGCTTGCCCAATTAATATCTTTCAATTAATTAAGGCATTTGAAAAATGGCAAAATGAGGGAAAATTCAAAAGGTGGGGTTGAGATGGGAACACTAACTTCCCAATAATAGATAAATGCCGGTGATGGTGGCTATATCGTTTTGGGAACTTTGGTCTTCTTTCTCTCTCTCTTCTCTCATTCACGCAGTCTCACTCATATTTCAATTAATCTCGACCAATACCTTTCATAAATATTAATTAATTTTAAAATGTTAATTGGTCAAGCGGACCACGAACTGTAATGGATTTAATAATTAAACTGAAGTATATCTTCACGAAAGCTCTCCGTGGCCATTTCATTTGTCGCCGAGAATCAAATAGATTACACGGAATTTGAAAAATGGCAAAAAGGAGACAAAATTCGATTGTTGAGGTTGAGATGGGTTGGTGTCCGAGTGGATCGGGGTCACGATAGCTCAAGTCGTAGAGCAGCGGCGTATCTAGCCGAAGATCGTGGGTTCGAATCCCGCTCGTGACACTGACTTTTTTATCTCAACTAAAAACCTTAATTGATTTGTAACAATATTGAATATTTCAATAAGACCTAAGAAGGGGTTTTATTTTCTTTTGTCGGTATTTCTAGAATCTTCTTTTACCGTCGTTGCGGCCTGTTTTAGTTTTCTTTGAATTAAACCAATTTTTCGTCAATTTATTATTTTTTACAATTTTTTTTATGCTTCCCCCGAAAAAAAATGTAATATTTTAAGTATTTTGCGCGATAAATGCGATTTTGCGTAAAAATCCTTCAAATTTGCGATACTGTTCAAATAGGCAATTTTATGCGATATTCATCAATAATAATGCAATAATATGTTCTATAAAATTTAACCTACAGTTTCCTAGAAACTAATTTCCTAATTTTCTCGGTCGTATATGGTGGCCAACAAAATATGCAACTGCGAAAAAATCCGGTCTCTAATTATAAGTAATAATTAACACATTCCGTTTACAAATAACACTTAGATTGAATTAGAAAAGGTATTCTACACAAACGAATTTTCCTGAAAGGTCGGTTGGTGTTTGAAAGAACATTACTTCACAAAACTGGTAAATTATTAGACTGATTAGTAATAGAAATCATTATGTTAAACAAAACCTAAATTTAAACAAAATTATCGGCTTTTTTTAATACAAATGTCAAAAACTGCCAATTTGGTGGCTGCCCCTGTTAAAGTATAACCCTAAGACGAGAGATAAAAATGTGTACCTTATGTAACTCCCGTGGCATAGAAAATTTCTTTCACTTCTTTGTTGAATGTTCGATGCAATATTTAATATTTGAGTTCAATTTTTATATGTGCTTTTATATTAATACCTTGTCTCGTAAAGACCATGGTCGTAAAATCTAGTAAAGACTATTGTTGATACATCTAAAGATCAGGTGTGCCACCTTGAGGATTTCATTCTCTACTTTACCTCCCGGGGACTTGATAACCACTATGTCACCCTTCTTCCTTGCCCTCGAGCTCTCGAGCGATAGGTGAATTAATGGAAATCGTGTTTTATTTAAAATAAGCTTCAAGGTTGCGATAGGTCTGTTTCTCTTCGCTGTCGAGATTCTCAACGCTGACATTGCTCCGAAAATTACCCGACTGCTCGGCACCAATTTGGTCACATCTATTACCTGCTCTTTCGACAAGACAATTTGGTTTCATTTTCTTTAATGAGGCCTTCACTAAAGACCTTTGTCCCCTGTTGGCATGATATTCGGCATTCTCTTTCAAATCGCCGTGTTCGTGGCTTCGGCGATGGACCGGTTAATTTCGGGTTAAATATACAAGATTGTCGGACAACTACACAATGAGCCTTCACAGAAATCCTTAGTTCACTAAAGAATGCTATCACAAAAAAGTAGTGCATTGTCTTAAATTACTAAAGAAGTATCTTTACTCAAAAGAGGGGCAGGCTTATGCAAAATGTAAAAAAAGAATATAAGCTGCTAATTAAACAAAAGGCTACCAGGCTGATATCACATAAAACTAATGGAAATGAAGACGCTAAAACGTTTTGGGAAAAAGTGCAGTGCGAGATATGTCAACATGAATCTCATAACCCACGAGGAATGGAAAACTCACTTTAGAAATGCATGTTTTATTCAGATTGTTGATCACGTCCAATTTCATAATTTTGCACATCCTGTTATTGATTGCAGCATAAGACTACAAGAACTCCATCTGTTTATCTTCATGTAAAAAGA
Organism: Cimex lectularius; assembly: GCF_000648675.2. NCBI lineage: Eukaryota > Metazoa > Arthropoda > Insecta > Hemiptera > Cimicidae > Cimex > Cimex lectularius. The sequence goes on along the minus strand of NW_019393013.1, from coordinate 40,535 downwards.
ATTAATCTCCAGACCATGATCACGTTACTTATGAATTAGTAAAGCAACCACGCCAGGATGGGAATACTATCTGTTGAATCTCTGAATTTTATTCTTGAAACTGAATATATACCCAAGTAATGGTCCAATGTTTACTAATCCTACTTCATAAAAAAGAAATAACAGCAATCTTGAACTTTATAGGCGTATAGCATTGTTCAACACTCTCTGTCATAAACAGCATCATTACTCATGAGCAATCAGGATTTTGTAAAGACAAGTCCTGTATGGGTAATCTTTTCATTTTACACAACTTGGTCATGCAGTTTCATAAAAAAAAAACTGTTTTATATCTTTGTCCTCTTCAAGATGGCATTTGATACTGTTCAACATGATCTTCTCTTTTATAAGTTCCATAATCTTGGCGTTAGTGGCAAAATAATCCTGCTAATCAAGCCCTTGTACTCTTCAGTGAATTTCAAACAGAAAGTAGAAAAAACAAAACAATTTAAGAGGATGTACCTATAACCAAGGGCGTGCTGCAAGGGAAAAAGTTGTCTCTCCCACTGTCTTCTATATTTTTATCTGATTTCGTTTCATATTTGAAGTCTCGCAATGTCTTAGGAACCAAGTTGGACAATGTTATAAGCATCTTGTGCCTTCTGTTCGCAAACGACAATTTCATTTGCGGATTCATTTATCGATGCGCAGCGCATCGTCAATGTTCTGTCTGAATACTGCTCCATAAACCGGTTAAAAGTCAGTGTTCAAAAAACTAAGGCAATAGTATTCAGAAACTCACCCAAATGTAAATTTTTGAGACCATTGCAATATGAAGGGAAGTACACGAATTCATATAAATATCTTGCAATTCCGTTTAGCTCTCTAGGCTCTTTTAACCTAGCCACAAAGTATGCTCTCAACAATGGTGAGAAAGTTTCTGGAAAACCAAGGAAATTCTCATCCAAGGTAAATGTAAGTAACTGGAAATGAAAGTTAAGCTCTTCTATTCCATTCCATTGTACATTGCAATGCATAAATTTTATTCCTGGGTGGCATATTGACATTTGAACCCTGCAATTTGCGAGAATATTGCCTTGTATCCTGAAATGTGTGGTGTTTAGTGACAGTTAGTCAATGATTATTCGGAAGGCTTGAGATGCGGTCTGGGGTGACGTAAGTTTTAGAAAAACCTTTTCTTTATCGTGCCAACGTTTCAATCTTTATTGAGATCATCTTCAGGGCTCAAAGTGTTTGTTTTCCGTGTAGGTATTTCATTCTTGACTGTCGTGTTGAGAGTGCCCTTTTTTTGTTTGTGTTAACAAGTGTTTGTTTGTTGATTAAGTTGTTCAGTTTTATAGTGTGTTTTTAATTTAGTCAAAGTGGAAATTGTATGCATCTTTTTGATGTTCGTAAAATTTTTTTTAAATGTCTGTAGGTATTATGTTGGCGGCACTGACTTTTAATTTGTGTAATTTTTGTTAATGTCTTAATGTTTTTAATGCTCGTGGTGATTTCTATGTTTCATGAAGATGAGGTCAATAGAGATCGAAACGTTGGTACGATAAAGAAAATGTTTTCTAAAATTACGTCATATCCAGATCGCATCTCACGATCTCCGAATAATTATATGTTGAAATTGATATAAAGCGGAATGTAGTTATAGCATTACGAATATATTATCATAAACATTTCTTCGATTTTTTATGCTTGTTTTCTTTCCACAAACTGGGGGTAACGGCATAAAACATATTTTTTTAATCCGGGAGGTTTCCTTCTCTTATGACATTGATCATTTTTCTAGTGCCATAACTTATATCACATCCGTACACATTTTTCGTTCCATCACTTCAAATCAAAGCTTGGCAATCTCTTGGAAACAATATGTTGGTATCATTCTCTCGTCAGATGTCTAATTGATACGTGTTTTTTTTTAAGCGGCAAATCGATTTATTGTCTAAACAAATAATAAAATATTATGTACTTTACCAATGAAATTTGTTCAATTGCCTCTGTAAATCACCAACATGAGAAATTAACTCTACCGAGTTTCCGGCTCATTTTCCGGAATCAAATGTACGTGATCGGATTACCAAGGAAGAACGGTTGAGGAATTAAACATTCACATGGTTTTGTCACTACTTAAACATGAAGGCATCACTTCGCTCAACGCGTTGATGTTTTAAATGCGGAATTACAGAAAAAAAAAATTATTTAGTCAAGTATTAAAAGGTTAAATTAACCTTAACTATTAATAATAGAGAGAGAGAAAGAGAGAGAGAGAGAGAGAGAGAGAGAGAGAGAGAGAGAGAGTGAGAGAGAAAAAGATAGACACATGCTTCAATTGCATAATTTTACATTATTATTATTATTATGTTACCATTTTTCATTTTCATTTTAGTTATGTTTTATTATTTTTTATTTATTTATTAAATGTTCATTTTTAATATATATTATTATTGTTTATTATTTAAAAACTTTAGACACAGATAGGCTGTGTCACAAGTCCAGAAGGCTCAAAAATTCAGTTAGAAACCTTCGCATTAGTTCATCTACCCCTGCTGACCAGTTACCGCACTTCAAATGTTGCCATTTTGTTAGTGGCGAGAGATTTTTTTTCTAAGATCTTACAATCGTGAATGATATGCCTTCAAGTCTGTTTTCCGGCTCCGCAGGGAAAATCCTAATGGTCGATAATTTGTGAACGTTTTAAGTATGCCCGATTTTGATGACCAGTCAATACCGTACTGGTTTTGTAGGTGTGGTTTATTTTAATTTATTTTCTTATTTTTACACTTGCTTTATATTTTCTTAATGTAGCACCTTCTAACGCTTGGGTGCATATGTCCTCCCATTTTTGAACACTCATTATTTTATTTTATTGTATATGTGTGTGATGATTTTTCTTTATGAGCTGAATTGTCGTAGTATGCTTCTTGTGATTGCTTATCATCGATATGCACTGTTAAAGTGTATGCACTGTGGTCTATGGTTCATGCCGATTTATTCTTCTCTAACATCACAATCCAAATACCATTCTAAATTTTAACATTTACCGAAAGTTCTGCTTGATTATTGGAGTACCAATATACCATTCTGCGTTTAAGTGTTTGGATTGTTTTCTTTCCTAATAAAAGATTGTAGCAAAGCTTACCAAATCACCAATTCAGCTTCCATCAGTGTACGCTTCCAATTAGAAACTGTTCGTATTTTCGTCTCCTAGGTCATTTTCAGCCTTAGATGGATGTGTCCATAATTTAGGCTGTAGAACCAAATCTAGTTCATAATGGTGATAGGTACAATGAGGGGTTATTTTTATGGTATGAAACAGGTTTTCTATTTCTTTTACCCTAATTTATATTGGGATGACATTAGCAAGGATCACAGCTGCGTTGGTTCAATGGCACTTTTATAGATTATTTCTACTGCAACTTTTCCCAAAGCCTAAAACATTTTGGTCGAATTATCAAGAGCTTGAGTCAGATGGTTGGTTTTTTCACATGTGTTGGCATGAGAGTTCCACGACCACTTACTATCGAACCAAACCCCTTATACTTTAACTTTCTACATTACTGATATCTGTGCTCCTTGCAGAAGACCTTTTTCTTTTTCTAGATACATGTAAAATTACTGACTTTTCAGTGTTGAATCTCAACTAATTTTTGTGGGATCACTTTTCGTTTAAACGCATGCCTCATTGTTCTTTGTATTGAGTTCGTGTTTAGATGCCACCGAAAGGACAATCAGTACGTCGCCTGCAAAAGAGAAACATTTTACTTTTTCAGGAAAAACGACTTCCCAGTTGGGGTTGTTCATTGTTTTCCAGTATCCAAGCCATAAAAGATCCTTGAGGACATTCTATTTCAGACGTGTCACCATAGAACATTTCATTACATTGTAGACATATGGTCTTTGAAGTGATGATCTGAATTGAAAGCTCCAGCTACGTCCAATGATATCACTAATATCTGATTCTTCTCATATAATTCACTATCCTCCTGAAAATGGTGTAAATCCAAACTGGGCATCCGGTATAACTCCTACTGTGTCAAGGGTACATTGTTCTGATCTTGCGTAGCTTTTTCAAAATTTTCGCTCCAATAGCAAACTAATAGGACGATATTTGGAAACGTCTTCTATAAATTCTTTTCCAGTTTTAACTATCAGAACCAGAATAGTTTTTTTCACAAAACATGGGAAAACATCCGCTTTTGAGACATCCGTTATACATTTCTGTAAAAGTGAGAGGAAATTTTTTTTGAGAACCTCTCAAGTACGCGTTTTGTAAATCCATCCTCGCCAGAAGCTTTGTTTTCAGCAAATTCAGAAAGTACATTTTTTATTTATTCTACCAGAAAAGGCTGATCGTTCCTAAAACCATGATAGTTTAGAATAATTTGTGTCTTTCTTCGTATTTCTTTATAAAGGTCAAGCTCTAGTTCAGATACGGCAGGTACAAATTTATTCGTTACTTCCTCCAGCGTCTCTTGCAAGGTATCTGTGTAAGTCCCATATTTTCGACTAAAGTTAAAAGAAACTGTCGCAGGTTTTTTATTCATAGCAGCCTATTTGTAAACAGCATTCAGGGATTTAATGAGGTTGGTTGAGTAAGACATCCAGGAATCTATCTTGGCCTGTTCTATTTATTCGCTATTGTTTCTTTTAGAGTTATAGTATTCGTATTTATAGGTATGTCGTATAGTATTTGTAAACATTTTAAGATAAAAATAAATAAATAATTTGAACAAATAAAAGAGGAAATTAATAAAAAATTATGGCCATTTTTGTGCGTAATATTCCGATTCAGAGAATTTGTCTAACATCATCAGAGGTTCACTTCGGTCGAATTTAAAGAGGAAACACTTATTAAAAATCCTGTTTCTGCCTTTGTCACTATTTTCGAATGGCAATATAAAGCTGTGTGCACAGTAGGTCGGTGGCGCGGCGCGGCGCGGAGCCGGAGGAAGTTGTCAGGCTCCGCGCCGCGCCGCGCCGCGCCGCGCCGCGCTACCGGCCTAGTGTGCGCCGGGACAGTCGGAAATTTAAGAGTTCGGGTAAATTAGCTGCCCTCGGACGCCATATTTGTAAAGACGAAGTCAACAATTGTGACGTGAGGACTCCTGGAAATGCAAAATCAACACTAAACCGCAGCGCTAGTCAGATGGAGGGGGGAAATTCGACCAACGCGGCCGAGAGCGGTTCCTGCATACTGTGCGGACCTTCACAATTCCGCGCCGCGCCGCCCCACCGGCCAAGTGTGCGCCCAGCTTAATAGGGCCTAATGTTGCGGTCTATGAAATAAATGTTTCTAAACTCGAGTTTTCCCTTTAGTTAAAAGTTTTACACGAACTCGAGCGTACAACAAACTTGTCTTTAAGCAGCACGTATTGTATTAAAACATAAGACCCAAACAGTTAATTAAGTAAATATACATACTTTGATGGGGGGGTGTTCGTTTAAAGTAATCTATTAGGTATAATATATTTTAAAAGTAAACCACAATGCTGAAAAATTGCTTGTGAATTTTTATTTTGTTAATTTAGCCTTAAATTTATACTTACTTAATGTCGAGATAAAAGTCTTATAGGCTCATCACCTATAACAAAAAATGACAGTTATTAATTTTATTTAAGAATGCATTTTATTGGCAAAAAGGTATTTGAGACTAACAAAAAGTTAGTAAGAAAGAGGCTGCACAATACAATTTTAGCACTATTTTTTGGTCAGATTTATATTTAGGGTTTTAACAGTTATGACCAAGATATGAGAGAACCTCTTGAGATCTTCGATGTTATGGTTCATTTTAAGCTACCTATTCTCGCTATTTTGGAGTTTTTTAAATTTAAAGACACCAACACTCTAGAATGGAGAAACTGGACGGAAAATTGATCTCTGCTAAGCTTTGTTTGTCGTTCATTTTTAACAATTGGATTCGTGTAAACTGTCAGATAATCTATGCATATGTGGATTGATGTTGATGCTGATGATGGGGAGCAGGAAAATATGATCAATTGGGGTTTGGTAATCCCTAAACACTGAAGCCTTCTGGCTTATTGTACTTAGTATTTCTAGTTGTATAGTTGGGTTTAAGAAGTAGGTCATTGACTGTCATTACTGCAATGCCTCTGTTGAGCAATTGTTTCCCATTTGAAGATATTATGAGTGGCAGTTTCTTCCACCATACTGTATTGCCTACAAATGGGTTCATAATTAACCCCACCACCACCCCAAAAGTTTTTGAACCCTTGTACGGGGTTCTTTATTAGCCTGAAGTAAGCTGAGGTGGAAGGTATTCCAAAAGATCTGTATATCAAGGTCAGCCAAAGTAGTTTGTATCCTACTTTATTTTATGTACTCAGTCACTGAAAGTTCTTAAAAGTTGGACTGGTGTGTGTCTTAAACAGAGACTGGTAAATATTCACAAGAAGAAAAATGAAAAAGCCAGCCGATGTTGAGACCCGATAAGCTAGAATAGGAGGCGATGAGTTCTTAAAGCCAACGTCGTTTAAGGTGACCTGGGAGGTTCTCGGATGAGAGTGGGTAAAGAGGAGTTGAGCAGAAGGGTTAAGAAGGACCAAGAGATTGGGATGGATCTATAGCAAAGGGGAAAGGATCAACTCCTTGACAAAACGAATAATCAGGTTGTTGCGGATAGTTATGTTTGTGACGTAGCAAAGATCTTCAATGTTTCCTCCATGGAGTATCGAACAGGTTGGATAGTTTGGCGGATCTCCACTGATTTGCTCTTTATGTTCAAATTGGCCAAAGTAAAATTTACCCAAAGTTAGTGGGGTTTTTGAATTAAAACAGATATCGCTCCTAGTCCAAATTTTATGTGTGCAGCCTATTTTACTCTGCTGCCTAGACACTTTTTCTGATTGAAATACGTAGCTCCTTGTTGTTGATGTACAGTGTAGTGCAAAACAGTTTTTTTAACGTTTAGATTCTTTATTATTTATTATTGTTTTGCACTGTTTATCAACCAGTTTTTTTTAAAGTCTCAAGAAGTTCCTGGATGTTAGAAGTTGCTAATACAGGTTTCGATGCACAGATACCGTCCGCATATGTGGTACTGACGGTATTGGGATGTATAGGTAAGTTAGCAGTAGAAATAGTGCAACGAAAGGGATTAAGAATGCTCCTTGGGAGATTCCGGCACGTTAAATTTCTAAGCATTCGTTTCTGCAACTCACTCTAGCAACAGACAGTTAAATAGGGTTCCTGAATAAGGTACTGCGGAATTGGTGGAAGGGTTTAAGTTTGTAGGGGGACAATCGAAAGATTTTATTAAGGCGATCAAACCAGCAGAATCAAAATGGCTATTCTCTATCTCAAGGAAGGGAATTGGGAGGGTGATAGGTATTCTGACGGGTCACTGCCAACAGTGAAGACACATCTCCGTAATGGGTATTCTACCAGATCCCTTTTGCCGTTTTTGCGAAATAAAAGAAGAAACGGCAAGGCACTACCTCGCAGAGTTTGATAGGTATGGGGTCTTTGAAGGAGAGGACTCCCCGATATTATATGGTTCAAAATCTTGGGGTTTGTGAACAGGTCCAAGAGATTTATGCAAGACACGTGAGCCGACCAAGTCCCGGACCTTTTAGGGATGGGGTACGAGTCTACCCAGGCCATTTAACCCATCGGGTCTTGGTCGCCCACCCTGCATTATATATATATATA
>NW_019393013.1:0-32722 GCF_000648675.2 Cimex lectularius | reverse complement strand
AATTATTATTTTTAATTTAAAGAATCCTTTTATACAATAACAAACCTATCTTAAATCTACAAACCTTAATTTTAAAATGTTATTTGATTCTCGGTTGAAAGATTATTATTATTATTATTATTAAAATTTTGACCTTCAAATTAGTAAATACAATTAAAATATTAACAACTTTTAAAATGAAATATTATTTCTTTTACTCTTCTTTATAAAAATATTTATCCTTTCAAAATTAAATTACAATTATTATTTTTTATTTTGACGTCAAAGTAATAAAATTAACTTACTTGAATAGTGTGCACACCAAAATTTTATTTTTTACCAAAAATATCTGTTAACCCACACAAGCCAGAAAGGGATCTGTTCTAGGACTTGAAAAAAATAGCCCTTTCTTGGCCCCTACTCCTATCACTGTTTGAGTGTGTGGAGGGGCAATGGCGGTTCATTTAAATCTGAATGTGACATATATATATAAATTGTTGTAAGTTTGTAGGGGATGGGTGGTGCCAGAACTGTTTTCATTCTCGAGTTGATATTACCTCAACTGTCTTGGAGTTCGTGAATAGAATGTCTTACAGTTAAATTCTTTTTAAACATTTATGCAATTTCGAGTTGTTTTTATATTAATTTACTACAGAGCAATCAATTTTGTAAAGAAACAAAAATCAATTAAAATATATATGAAATGGCAAAATGTCTAATTAACACAAGACAATTAATTAAGGTTTTTAGTTGAGATGAAAAAAAGTTAGTGGCACGAGAAGGATTCGAACCCACGACCTTCCGCTAGATACGCCGCTGCTCTACCACCTGAGCTATCGTGACTTCGATCCACTCGACATCAACTCCCCATCTCAACCCCACCTTATGAGTTTTCCTTGAGATGGGGAGTTAGTTAATGTCCGAGTGGATCGAGGTCACGATAGCTCAGGTGGTAGAGCAGCGGCGTATCTAGCCGAAGGTCATGGGTTCGAATCCCTCTCGTGCCATTAATTTTTTTTCATCTCAACTAAAAACCTTAATTAATTGTCTTGTATTAATTGGTCAAGCGGACCACGAAAATAGTGAATTAATGTCTAATTAACGTTGCATGTAGGAAAAAAAGCGTTTTTTTTATAATAACACTAATAATATTTTATATAATTAAAACATACTTTTTGGTTGTAAATAGTCATACCCCCTATTTTACCACGGCAGCTAGATTTAAGCCGGCCAGTTTCGTGATCTGGCCTGATAATAGCCCCCATTTTAAAAAAATGTTGCGGTAGAAAAACCTGGCCGATTGAGGCGATTAGGTCCTCCATTCGCAGGGCTCCGGTAGTTAGCGATTTAATCTCAGCTTTTAAACACGGCCTCCATTAGTTCTTGGGTCATTCTCGGATGCATTCTACTTGCATGCGAGTGACTAACGACCAGTTGGCGTGGCATGGCGAGCCATTCGGTTTTGATCACGGATGTTGGAAAATCAAATAGTTCCGTATGTGCAACTTAGGGGGGGGGTTAAATTACAATACTATATTCATCATGATTATCTAATTTTAAAGATTTGTTGAGACAAGATTACAAGACTATATAATTTCGCTTTAGACGGATAATTTAAAAAAAATCTTAAATACATGATTTTCGTTTTATTTTTGTTAATATATCCAACGAAAAATGTATCAAAGAAGTTTGGCCATTGGAGTACAGTAAAGTGTTTTTTAAAAGAATTGTTAATCAATATATTTTTCGCTCTGCGAAATATCTATGGACTAAAAATACACGAAAACATAAAAAACGGCTGAAACTCTAAGATCCAATTAACTACCCCCTGACCTGCTATATATTACCCTTTGGGCTTTTATAAGAAAATTATTAAAGTAGGGAGTAAAAACACATTCCTCTGGGATCAGAATTTACTGCCTCCTCAGTGGAAAAGGATCGTCTGGAAACCTTTAGCCTTTCTACTTCGTTGAGATTTTCCGTTTTAGCGAGGTGTTAAAATTCTTTTATTTTAAGAATACATTTGTTCTATAAAATTCCCTTCTACATTTCAAAATTTTAAAAATAAATATTTCTTTTTTTGTCTAGAATAATGTTTATTGATTGAACATCTTGTTTTGAAAGTTATTCTTCCTGAAATCCTTCCACAAAAAAAGACTCAAATTGAAATCAATTGAAAAAACAATGTGTTATATTTAGTGACAGTTAATTAATGATTATTTAAAGACCGTGAGATGCGGTCTGGTGTGATGTAGGTTGGAAAAATAGGTTGTTTATCTTACCAACGTTTCGATCTTTACTGAGACCATGTTCAAAGCCTCAGGTTTATAAACATTATTTAAATTATACAAATACACGAATTTGAATATGAATACATGAATATGAATTTATTCAATAATGTACACAATATCGAAATTTTAGCTTCAATCAAGGTATTTGTACTCACTCAAAGAGTGTGTTTTCTGTGCATACATTTTGAGTGAAAACAAATAATTTGATTAACCCTAAAAGATCTTTATTTTGTACAACACTGTAAAAATTCGTATTAATAGCTTATACGAAATTGTATAATTGAAACAATGTTTATAAATCCTAATTTAACATGCTCAATTTTAATAACTCACAATGAGAATATTGTGGAGAAACGTCACGTGCTTTTCGGCAGTTTCAATTTTTTTCTACCCTCAAATTACGAAATGCGAAAGAAGCTAATTGGAAACGATTGATCTAATAATTCAAAAATGATTTACCCTAACATCGCCTGTTATATCAATTGTAATTTTTATGAACTTACACATGGTTTCTAGGTAAAGGAATTTTTTAATTCGTTCAAAAATTAATAATATTGTGTTTGATCGTTTGCGATCATTTGTTGTCTTTCTTGGTATTGATATGACAGAAAATTTGACAATTTTAGAAATTACGTATTAATTCTTCACATCGCTTTTTCAGGGGTGAACATATAGTCAATAATTATACAATTTTTTCCACATTGGTACTTATTTTCATACAACGAGTAAATTTGCTGATATGTACAAATTCAGAATAAACTAAAACTAAATCTGGCACTAGGGTTCGAAGAAGGGACTATGTCTCGCTTCCTAACCGATCGCGAAGCCACTTATGCTTTAATCTCCTGTCAGGATGATTGTGGATAATAAAGGATGTTAAATTTAAAATTAACGGATTGGAGTGTAATGAAAGGGTTTTGTGGAATTTTATAGTAAATTTCACAAAAGAATGTTTAAGGGCATTGTGGATTGTGTGATTGGATACATGGTTTACAATTTTTCTGAGGATTTAGGGAAATCTGGATGAGGTTATACTTAGTTGGAATGTTTTGTGAACCCAACAAATTTCAATGCCATATGGGCTTTATTATTGTTTTATATACCAGTAGTTTATTTTGAAGCGCCAATTTTGATTATTTGTCTAGAAGTCAGTTCCTACTTTTTTATTATTGCACGTGGATTTCATGTTAGAACGCACATTTAACCGGCACTGGATCACTTTTTTATTATTTTATTTTTCTATACATTTTGCAATATAGATTTTACAGTTTTTAGATAATTCTCTAGAATTTCGGGTATATTGCTCAAAGTTATGGGGGGAAAGTTCGTAATGATGAGGCTTTTTCCTCTAAAAAGCCCTCTCACTGCAACGAGCACCCTACATTGATTTTGACGAAGTACTCCTTACGTAATCCGTTCGCTCTTAATTTAAATTTTTCTTTGGAAAGCTTTTTGTTAAACCAAGTGGCCTTTTGGTAACTGGCTCTAAATGTTTATATAGCCCTTTACTTGGGTCTTTACATCTTGTGGCCCTTTTGTTTATGACATCATTTTTTATTTTACCGTAAGTTTCATAATAAGGAGTTTTAAAGGTGTTGACTTGACATTGTTACTTTGTTTTTCTAATAAGTTTACCTTTTTCGTATGTTTTATGCCAACGTGAGCTTTTATCCGAATAAATGTCTTTTTTTCTGTTTCAATTTGAAGAAGAACAATTTTGTCAATATGGACATAACGTGGTTATTGGTGATTCTTATTACCCTTTCGTTTAGAGTTAAACTTGCAATTTGTTGTAATGGCACATTTTGTTTGATGTATAGTTCTGCAGAGTATATTCTGGATCCATGTGGGAGTTTTATTTGACATTTGTATTTTTTACATTTACAACCATTTGTAAAAATTGGTGGCCAGTTGTTCCATACTTTCTGTTAAAAATAGTTTGTCGGTTGTACTTTGATAATTTTTTATTGGTTATATTAATTACTTTATTATCTTTTCGTATATTGGCTTTTGGTATAGATGTTGTTATATTAGTAGTTGTAGGTTGATATGAGACGTGCATTCGGGGTCCGAAGTCCGGTCGCTCTTTAAGAGCCGGAGAGCCCCAAGAACTTGGGTTCGAGTCCTACCTTGACACATCTCAATTGTTAATCATTTAGCAGATCCCGCTTTCCTTGAGCTTTTTAGACAACGAGGTTTGCTTTATTTTTCTCTTTATGTCTTGAGGTTGTTTTCTGATCTGTTTAAAAGTAATATCTATTGGTGTTGAATAAAGCTATTCTAATCAGTTGATCTAGGATTGATTTTTAGATTATAGGATGATGCTTGTTCTTAGACGATGCGGCCGAATCAACACCAAGTAACCGTCGAAAAGTACACCGTGGTATAAAATGACTATGGAAATTGATCATAATTAATTTTTACCAGACAAATTGAAAAGGGAGACTGTTCATTTAGTAGAGTTCGAATGATTTTTTCCATTGATGCTGATATGATTAGGCCGGATTAACTATGGAAAATCCTACAGTGATACAATTTTTTCTGCGCACAATACAAGCCGATGTGTATCCTCTCGGACGACTGTGGACAATTTCGCCACCCCCTTTTACCTTTATTTCCCGTTTTTCCGGGAGCTCTTTTTGTCAAAAGCATTAGTCCGCATGTGCGATTTTTTACTCCTGTGTGATACTTTTTATGACTGATTCAACCACTTTTGAAGTGCAAGGGAAAAAGTACCATTTATTCTACCTAGTTTAAATTTTAAAAAATCGTAGATTGAAGGGGTTCAATAAAGGTTTTTAGCATTTTTAATATTTAAATTAACGATTATTTGGAAATCATGAGACGCGGAATGGTGTGACGTAGGTTTTAGAAAAACATTTTCTTTATCGTGCGAACGTTTCGATCTTTATTAAGATCATCTTCAGGGCCTGGGATTTATTAAAGATAAAAAAATGAATTTATATAATGATAGAAAATTTTAGATTTAAAAAATAATTAATTTATATAATGCAAGTGTAGTTAAATATTGATGTAGTGATGATGTTTAATTTTTTGTATTCAGGTTATACAAAGTGGATCTTTTTCCTCCTCCCACAGGTTTTTACATGATATTTTTTTTACGAGGGTTCGCAACAGCAGAGGTCATATAAACCCTCAGGGTGCTGGTGTTTTTGAAAAAAGCCCATTTTGTAACTATGTCGGGTTCGAAAGCAGGGCCGCTGGATTCGAACCCGGGACCTTTACCGTACAGTGATGAGCGCCGTGTCAACGCCTAAACCGTTGCAGCCAACGACGCCCCCTCAATATTTTTTTAATTATATTAAATACACATCATTTTTTTTTCAACTGGTTTTTAAAAACCTGAACAGGTAAAACCTGTTCTTAAAAGCGTGTTTAAAATTTTAATTATGAATGTATACGTTGTATTACAACAGCTTTTTTTAACGTTAGGTACAATGCATTAATCAATTTTTAATTTAGCGCAACAGCTTATGAGTGTAACTATACTTTTAAAAATAATCCTTACAATAATCCTTAAAAATAAATTAAGTTGTTTAAGGATAATTGTTAAACAATTATATCAAAGAATAGTGGCAATATATCATCACTTTTTTTTCACTTCCTAGATGTATTTGTAAAATTTATACAATGTTTATAAATCCCAGGCCCTGAAGATGATCTTAATAAAGATCCAAACGTTGGCACGATAAAGAAAATGTTTTTCTAAAACCTACATCACACCAGTCCGCATCTCACGATCTCAGAATAATCATTGAGGAACAGTCACTAAACACCACACATTTAAATTAATGTAAAAATATCTTTTTGATAAAAAAAGTTCTAATGTCAATATACTAACACAAAATTTATTTAGTATTAACAAGACTTTTCTATATTTATAAATATTGTTTTAATAACATATCTAAAGTGCAATGTTTATAATTTTAACTTTTCCTCTAGATTGCAATATATTTCATCCTCTTCAGGGATAATCTTTGATTCTTTATGAATTATTTTTGCTTAAAATCTTGCAAAACATTATCTATTTCTGTGTTAGTATTAGAAATTATTAAACAGGACAGTGAGAGTTCTTTTCGTTAAAACAATTTACAATCATGTAAAAAAGACAAAAATAATGGGCACCGCTTGCTACAAAAAAGCGATTTTATGTTCACATCTCCTGAAATCACAGGTGAAATACTCGTGAATATTTCAACAGATTGATATCGGCCCATTTACTCCGACCCAGCGCACACGCAAATTCGGATACAATATCGCACCGACACTTTCTCATTCTCTATCTATCTTCCATTACATCTACTACCCATTTATCTAATCTTTGGATGTAAAATTTATTAATCTATCCTTTACTTTTATTATTATTTTTACATTGTTAATCAACCATGTCAAAGTTGTAAGTACATGGCAATGCTAATTATAAAATAAGATCTGCCGTCATTATTACATACACTTATTAAATACCTAATACAAATAAATGTAATAATAATAATACACAAAAAGGACACTGGTTCAATCCTTTAACTATAAATTTTATCTTTTTATAACAACAGCACCTTCCTAAGCTGGTTTTAATTGCCCTCAGCGTTTAAAGAAGGGCTTTGTAAAGGTATTGCGACAAGTTTGCGCTAATTAGTTAAATAAGAGCCAACAAAAGAGGCCCTTTGCCTTATTGATTTTGACGTTGTGGAAAAACAACGAAAGAAAACTCAACAGCGCCTGGGTATTTCAAAGGAAAATTAATGAATTTGATGGCCGTTAGGATTATGCCAGTCCGTGGTTTATAATTTAAAACCCCATCTTAATTTATTAGTTAATCTCAAATTCAAGCAAATAAATATTTACGATTCCAACGTGTTCTATTCATAATTGTCTTCACAGCAAACACAAGAATGAGTTAAGTAACTAGACCAACTAGCGTAATAAAATAAATAGATAAACAAAGAAAAAGAGAGTATGGGAGAAAAGAGAGAAGAAAGGTTTTGTATATATATATATGTGTATATATGTATATATATGTATACATAAATATATATATATACGGTATTTAGACGAAAACCAATTAGTTTAACCAACAAAGAAGACAATATGAAGAAAAAAGATCAAAAACCGACAAGCGAAAGATTGAAAGAAAGACAACAAATGATACAAGAGAGAGAAAGCATGAGTGAGGGGGAGAGAGAAAAACAAACTAAAAATAGATTGGTAAGAGATAGAGAAAGAGAGAGATATTCAGCAAAAGAAAGAGAAAGAGAGAGAGAGAAAGAGATGTTGAGTAATAGAAAGAGAGATAGAGAGAGATAGAGAGAGAGAAAGAGAAAGAGATGTTGAGTAATAGAAAGAGAGAGAGAGAGAGAGAGAGAGAGAGAGAGAGAGAGAAAGAGAGAGAGATTCAGCAATAGAAAGAGAGGGAAAGAGAAAGAGAAAAAAGAGTTGTTGATTACTAGAAAGAGAGAGAGAGGGAGAGAGAGATAGAAAGAGAAAGAGAAAGAGAGAGAGATATTCAGGAATAGAAAGAGAGAGAGAGAGAGAGAGAGAGNGAGAGAGAGAGAGAGAGAGAGAGAGAGAGAGAGAGAGAGAGGGAGAGAAAGAGATATTGAGTAATAGAAAGAGAGAGAGAGAGGGAGTGAGTGAGAGAGGGTGAGAGAGAGAGAGAGAGTGAGTGAAAGAGAAGAAGGAGAGAAATAGGGAGGTAGCGAAAGGGAGAGGAAAGAATATTTAAATTATTAAGTTTGTCCTAAAAACAATATTTTTTATAAAAATGTACTAACAGTGACGATAAAATACATCACATTTATTGACTTTTTATTTGAGACTACGACAATTTGGAGTTTGGTCACTTGTGCTGAAAACTCTTTACGAAGGTTATTACGTTAATAGTACCCCGCTTTCATGTAACTGTTCTAAGTCGGATTAACCTGAGAATTTAGGAAAGAAAAGCTTTCAGCCTAAACACATAACTAGGTAGGAATGGATTGTTGGCTAACGCGATAACAGCAATCTGCCTGTTTCCTTATGTTTACGGTGAAAAAAAAAATCTATGTGGGTCGGGAAAGGCAAAGTAGGTATCTGTAAAATCTGAGTGTGAGTTTCAATTTCACTCCAGATAAGACAGGTAGCAAAACGCACGATTCCTTATCTCACGATGTGCTTCAGTTAAACTCGTCACTTAGTCCTTTAAACCAGCAAACCAGCAGACAAACCGCAGATAGAATCTTGTATTACATAACGCTTAAAGGATTCCATGCTTAGTAATTAACAGAAAGCAATGTTGAAATTCATTAAGCAAGGGAAATATAAAATAAGTAGCGTCAAATAAACATAACTTTGTTTCTATTATTGATATGAACAAAGTATTTACGAACCGCACTTCAAACATTCATAAATCTCATGTAGAGAAAAATACAGTATCTCATTTTAAACTTAAGAAGACCATCAGGTCAATATTTTGTTCTTCTGAAATCTTCCCTAGCACAACAACCCTGCACTACTCAATAGAATACAAAGATCATGAATACAACCGTAAACTAATAACTTAAAACAAAATCATGCATATAAAAATTTGGTTCGGTTAAATGTTTAACAAATATAAACCACTAGGAAATAATTTTTTGATAGGATAGACTGTATATTTAGACACTAATTATCTATCAAATTGCAGTCTATCGAATTTCAAAAAAGAGAAATTGCAAAACTCAATTGACCAATTTTCTGTGAAGTCCAATCCATCATGGCGTGATGGGTAAATTTTTATTTTAAATTTTGCTTAAAATTTGTTTGAGTTAAAATTAAAAAAACAATCTTTAAGTAAGACCTATGTTTTTAATAGTGATAATAAAAGTCAGAACCACAAGCGGGATTCGAACCCACGACCTTCGGCAAAAAAGGAGGGAAAATTCGGAGGTGAGGTTGAGAAGTTGGTGCCCGTGCCGTCACCATAGCTCAAGTGGTAGAGAAGCGCCGTATTTAGCCGAAGGTCGTGGGTTCGAATCCCGCTCGTATCTCTGTCTTTTTTACCTCAACCAATCCCTTATTTAAAGATTAACTAATAGAAAAGAATTTAATTGATCAATCAGACCACGAAACCTAATCGATTAAATAAATACTTAAAAAATATATTTGATTAAGCTTGTTTGTATTTTTCGTCTATTGTTTCCCGAAATACATCGGTTTGGTAAAAACAAACATATTTCCGCCGATTTAAAGAGTCAAATTTTTTTATTGCGCAAAATCAAACCTCAAAGTATCTTTGTTATTTCCTCGCCTAATGAAAAATTATTAGCCAGTAGAATTTAATTATGAAACATAGGAATCAAAACTTTTTATATATAATCCGGATCATAGATAGATATATCGGCTATGCTAGACTTGGTCATTGATGTTTGAATTATAAGCATAAGTAACGGGACAATTACAAAAATAAGGAGCTTTTTGCCTTTGAAAGAAAAGCTTACCCTTAAGACTTTATTGACAAAGTCGACGCAGTTGCTCCTTTGAGAAGAGCGGAACTTTCTTCTTTAATCTTTAGTTCTGGACTTTTACTCGGCAATCTCATAATTTAAGTTTTACTGATTTCATTCTAAAATGTCTCCATGGTAAATAAAACGTTGATTAATGTATTTATATTTAGAATCTATTTTCATTATGGAAAATGATTGCCATGCAATGTTAATCGTATTTTATACAAGATGTTCAAGGTAAATTTTATTTTCATTCCTTTTTTTTATTTTTTAGGGGAGGAAAAGCTAAATTGGCCTCGTATGGTAAAGATGCAGCTAATCATTTAGTCATGCCAGGGGTAGATTTTCCACAGGTAAAAGAACCCTCTAAAGAAAAATTTTAAACATTTTTAATGAAAAATTGTATGTTATAGTCACAGAGCTACTTAAGTAATAAGTAGATTGTTAGATTGGATCATAAAAATTGATGATCTACTATGGTAGGAGGCACAAAATTTTCAATGAATAGGAATTTTAATCGAAGTTAGTCCGATAGGCCCTATCCGTAACTTACATTTTTTAATTTTTTTTTCTTATCATGCAATTTTATATTGTCTATTGAATCATTTATAACTTAGTTTTTATTGGATTTTTTAAATCCAAATAAAAATTTACGTTTTTTCGTACCCTTGTTGTTGACCGTTCATATATTTTTCCGTTTTCGTTAACTTAAAAACAATTATGAATTGAAGAAAACATTTGAATGTCACACAGATCATTTTTTCAACCAACAACATGTGCAGTAATAATAATCAAATTTATATTATTTATTAATTCTGTAACGTTTTTAAATTAAATGCAATAAATATCCATGTGCCGTTTGATGTTACACGCTGGAAAACATCGTTAGGCAAACGAAAATAATAAACTAACAAGGCGATATTTCAGGGATTGTGAGATTAGGGTTATCCTATCCCAAGATGTCCAATTGGCGAGAAGCACCCCCTTGATTTATTTCTAAATCTACAGAAAGGTACAAGGGGCAGTTCTTTGTGCTCTAAATTGCCGAATTAATGCTTCTTTTAATAAATTATTTATGACGTGTTGGATTTATGTGGAAATTAAATAAAAACAAAAATCATAATTATATCCTTTAAGTAAGGACTCATTTGAGTAAAAATAAAGTTTATTTCAGAAACCTTTTCTTAAATTTATTATGAAATTAAAAAGAAAATACCTTTACTAACTTATGACTTTATCATTTAAATTTGCCATTAAAACATAGTTGAAATTAGTACACGCTTAAATAACGCATTTTACTTATTAACGGCTCATATAGATTCAAATTTTCAAAAATTCAACCTTCCCCAAGTGATATTTTGACAAATAATGTTACAAAGTAGGGTTGAGATGGGAAGTTGGTATCCGAATGAAGCGAAGTCACGATAGCTGAAGTGGTATAGCAGCAGCATATTTAGCCGAAGGTCGTGGGTTCGAATCCCCTTCCTGACACTAATTTTTTCATTTCAACTAAAACTTAACATAAAGGTAAATTAACTGAAAAAAGTTGTTTGGCCAATCGGACCACAAAATATAATGTATTTAATAAGTAAAGCGAAGTATATCTTCATTAACAGCTTTCCGTGGCCACTTCATATTTCGCTGAGAATCCTGATTACACGACATTTGAAAAATGACAAAAAGGTGGGAAAATTCTAAAGATGCTGTAGATTGAGATGGGTAGTTGGTGTCCGAGTGGATCGAAGTCACGATAGCTCAAGCGGTATAGCAGCGGCGTATTGAGCGGAAGGTCGTGGGTTCGAATCCTGCTCGTGACACAAACGTTTTCATTTCAACCAAAACCTTACATAAAAATGTTAATTAATTGAAAGAAGTAATTTGGCCAATAAGACTACTAAATATAATTTATGATTTAATATAAACAAAGTTTACAAATTGGAAATATGTATGACAAAAAATTACATTCTTCTTGGTTTAAAACCATCTGATGGAGTCTAGCACGTAAACATAAATAACTAAAAACTCTCGTCTGAGTACTTACGGTAAGTATTTATACAATAATTAGTATTTACAAAATAAATATTGTCTTCCTTCAAACATTACATGACAAAATTTGGAGAAAATAAAACGTAATTGAATGATAATTATAGAAATATGATGAATTAAATGCAAATGTATACATTACTTACTTATGATTACTCATAATGACACGTAACCGGATGAATAAAGTTATCCAAGATAAAGCAAATGTCAATAATGAAAGTACAAAAAATTAATACTAAAGTACATTACATACTAAAAGAGATAATATTAATGCAATGCGAAATGTTAATGATAATTAATGGTGAGTTAGGCCAAAAAATAAATGGTCAGAGAAACAGCCTCTTTAAAAAATTGGGCTACATAGTCTAACCTTTGCCGTTAATATCTTCTAACGAAACCCGACTAGATATACCTTTTATTCAAAATATTGTTTCCTTACGGCAGCCAGGTCGTCACGAAATGGAACAACTCCTTCCGCTTAATATCACTACAATTTTCACAGTTAATGTCTTGCTGTTTGAAGTGTTTGTAATTTAAGATAAACAGATCTCCTTGAGACTTAATGATCCATCACATGCTATCGTAAAAAAACGACTATTGTCTGTTATTTACAGTAAAAACTAAATTTTTACAATTAAAGTCGAAAATGTCGTCATGGCTTATCTTACTATTATTGGTAGAATAGCATAGTTTAATAAGTTGGTTTGAATCTTTTTAGCGTGTGGACACAAAGATAAACTTGTTCCAATTTAAATTTACATTTATAATCTATCCATTTTGAATGAATCCCTTGACATTATATGCAGCCTTTTTTACATCAAACAAATAGTTCATATGCCCATGAGAAAAACGTGTTCTCCATGTGGAAAAAGTCTAAAAAAAATGTTTAATGTCTTGCTGTTTGAAGTGTTTGTAATTTAAGATAAACAGATCTCCTTGAGACTTAATTATCCACCACATGCTATAGTAAAAAAACGATTATTGTCTGTTATTTACAGTAAAAACTATATTTTTACAATTAAAGTCGAAAATGTCGTCATGGCTTACCTTACTATTATTGGTAGAATAACATAGTTTAATAAGTTAGTTTGAATCTTTTTAGCGTGTGGACACAAATATGAACTTGTTCCAATTTAAAATTATTTTTATAATCTATCTATTTTGAATGAATCCCTTCACATTATACGCAGCCTTTTTTACATCAAACAAATAGTTCATATGCCCATAAGAAAAACGTGTTCTCCATATGGAACAAAGCTATTTAAATAAGATAGCCTTTCGAAAAAGAAAAATATTTTGCAGATGCACCTATGCAGTACGAACAGACTGAAATAATGTAATATTCCACTATTTGAACTAAAAAAGGATGAACAAGCACCCTCTTTCGCACCTTAGGCAAAAGACAACATTCTTTCCAGAAATTTTATTTAATTACTTACTTTCTGTTTGCAGATTTGCGAAATTTATCTACAAAAACAAAAACTTTACTCATTTTTTAAGTTCAAGATAAGTCCAATTAGAAATAAAACTAGAATATCATTAGGGGCTAAAATTTCCTTTTTTTCTATTTGATGTACCTACAATTATTTGATTCAAGGTTTACCGCTGGAGTAACAAAGGCAGAATCGTTTGTTTAACTATCTTCATTATTTTCAACAATGCAAGTTAAGACAACAGTCCCGGGGGTGGGGACTTAGTGGGGTGCTTAGGATTTACTTTTCTTAACTTTGTCCTTTCAAAAGTGCCTGAATGTAAACTAGATCTTGATGCTTTGTGCCGGCAACAAGTAGGCTGACAGCACCTCACAAATTCCAAGTGATCCTACAAACACAGTACTAATTCCCATCTTTATTTTTTCTTCTATTTCAAAACCTTTTTTAGGTAGTTTATTTGAAAAATATTTGATCAAATGACACATTGCATTAAAGGAACGAATATCAAAAAATAAAGATGCAAATTTCCAGATAATACAATACGTGAGTGAATATGGAAAAAGTGTAAAAATGGGACACGGGAAATATAGATAATGTAATAAAAACTAGAGAGAAAGATTGTGTGTGAGAGAAAGAGGTAGATAGACCAATTAGGTGAACAAAACAATGGAGAAATATATTAACTGTCAAAGAGAGTGATTGAGTTACAGAAACAGTGATAGAGAGAGGATGAGAGAGAAAATGAAGGGAGACGGATGGTAAGAGAAAGATTTAGATTTACTGATATGTAGAGACATAGAGAGTATGAGAGAGCGAGAGTAAGAAAGAGACAAGTAAACCACTTAGTTTGACCTAACAACAGAACAAGAACAACTGTACAAGAGGATGATTGAGTGACAGAAAGGGAGAAAAAGAGAAAAAGTGATAGAGAGAGGATGAGAGAGAAAATAGAGATTAATGATAAGAGAAATATATAGATTTAGTAATGTAGAGACATAACGAAAAAGAGAAAGCGAAAGTAAGAAAGAGACAAGTAAACCTTGTAGTTTAACCAAAAAGTAGAGAAAAACAACAACATTCAAAGTGGATGATGGATTGAGAGTGAGGGAGAGAGAGAGAGAGAGAGAGAGAGAGAGAGAGAGAGAGAGAGAGAGAGAGAAAGAGAAAGTGAGAGAAAAAATAGATTGACAGACATATATAGATAGAGACAAAAAGAGAAAGAGATAGAAAGACGAATTACATGAACCAAACAGTGAAATAAAAGCAATATAAAAATAAAGATGCAATATGCTGCAAGTGCCTTTAATCAGTTCTCTAGGAATATAAGTGACGATAGTTTGTAGAAATCATGTTTTCTTTCATCATTGTTTTCTTTCATCAAAAATAAACAGGCAGAGGACCTGATATGGGAAAGTAAGGTTTGAAATTACTAATCAATACCAAAACACCAATGTTCAACTAGAACACTGAAAAAAAGAGAAAACGATGCTCGGAGAAGTAGTAACGAAAAAGGGTAGAAAAGGGGAGATTATGAGAGTTAGAGAGATGTGGCTAGAGAGTTAAAAGATCAAAACATACATAATAGTGTATATACATAGAGAGATAAAGAGAGAAGAGAAGAAATAGAGAGAGAGAGAGAGAGAGAGAGAGAGAGAGAGAGAGAGAGAGAAAGCGAAAGCGAGAGGAAAAGAGTAATGTGAATGTAACATTTGGGAGATTGAAAGATATATAGATGGATAAATTAAGAAACACAAAGCGAGATAGATAGATTGAGAGAAAGATAGAAAGAGATACTTGATATTTCATAGTTTTATTTATTAAGTGTAACAGCATGGAACATGTATGTCCTTTCTTCCTGCCTGTATTGAGTTTTTATGTAAGATATTGTTGAGATAAAAAGTCAGTGTCACGCGCGGGATTCGAACCCACGACCTTCGGCTAATTATTTAAATAGATAATTTCTTGGTAGTTCAATTTAAATATCACGAATACAAAAAATTATAATTCCGTCGAGTACATCAAGTATAATATAATGATAAGTGGAATGAATTAAAGTAATGTGAGAGAAAAATATAAAAAATAATAATAATAATAAAATTCATTTTAACAAGTAACTTAATAGATGAATAAATAATAGGTGTAAAATATACATAAATTCATAAGTAAATAACTATTGATTGATTGAGTAAATAAACTCAAATCCATCATAAAGCTTTAAGGAGCGTTGAGAGAGAGAAAGAGAGAGAGAGAGAGAGAGAGAGAGAGAGAGAAAGAGAGAGAGAGAGAGAGAGAGAGATATGAATGCATAACATAAATGCATGATAAATAGATAGAGAAATAAAATGCAGAACTTGAGAAATAGTAAGCGAGATAGATAGATACATAAATAGATAGATAGGAAGGTAGGTAGAGAGAGTAGAGAGAGAGAGAGAGAGAGAGAGAGAGAGAAAGCGAAAGGAAAAGAGAAATGTGAATGTAAAATTTGAGAGAGTGCAAGATATATAGATGGATATCTTCAGAAACACAAAGCTAGATAGATAGATGGCGAGAGAGAGAGAGAGAGAGAGAGAGAGAGAGAGAGAGAGAGAGAGAGAGAGAGAGAATAGGTAGATAGATAGACAAAGAGAGAAAGAATGAAAGAATAGTAAATGCTTGTTATTACATGTGTTTATACTAGTTGCAATAAAACATATTAACTCAATTATTTATAATATGCGATTTTTGATTTTTTATATTCCATTTACTGTAAATCGAAAGAATAACCCAAAAACGGATGTGAATATTGTGCCTAATTAACTTGCTCTTCTTATATTTTTTTCCATTAATTAAATGTAATATTAGCATTTGGGGTGGACAACCCTTACGTTTTTGACTGATTTAATGTTGTCAATGATGTCTTCTGCCGTCGGGATTCGTGGATTGTTCCGGAAATCCAATCACGCGCAACCCTGGGCCCTTATTCTCGTTTTTATATACAGCTAACATAGATTAAAAATAAAAAAAGGTTTTCGAAACCCCGTAGGACGTCTGGACTTTCCAACGGCGATTAATTCTAACTTATGGGTTCCATTTGCGTCGGACAGGGCATAAATGTACTACGCTTTAGTCATTGCCGGATGAACAATCCTCCTAAATATTAAACCATTTGGTAGCCTAGAGGGTTTTCATCTAAAAAACCGCTATTTACACAATTAGTACACTTCTATTACTTATAAAAAATGTTTAGAAACATTTGAGTTTGAGCCTAATTAGAAATTTTTGATTACTAAATAAATCATCAAGAAATGTAAGTATAACATAATAAATTAATGCGTGAAATATGACAATGGGCACTCTCGACACGACACGCCACGCAAGAATGGCACAATTACACAGAAGACAAACACTTTGAGCCCTGAAGATGATCTCAATAAAGATCGAAACGTTGGCACGATAAAGAAAAAGAGAAATTTCTGAAAACTACATTACACCAGACCGCATCTCACGATTTCTAAATAAATATCGAAATAAATCACCACATATGGCAATATGATATAAACATTAATCAGTATTTCCAGTGTGTGAAAACACTGCACAAGTTAAATGCTGAAAATTATAATATATTAAAATTAAAATTTGAAGCGTTAAATTTTATAAACCTCAAAATTCCATGTATATAGCCGTACATTTAAATCCCATTACGCCGTTACACGTTTGTCTGTAATAAATTGTTTCACGTATATAATTTAAAGGTTTCGGATGAAATTATGCCCAGTTTTTCTTTGTCCAACACTGGAAAGTAATAAACATTAAGTTCCTTGTTTTTATATTGCTAATTATTTTTTTCTTAATTATGATCATTTGTAAACACTTGCAATGTCAGGTTTAATTAATTCTCGTGGCGGATTTAGAGAAAAAGTGGTTTATTTTCTCAGCTGCTAATTTTAGAGAAAGACAGCATTTCGTTAAAACACTATAGACTATCTTGTTTTTTTTTTCTTTACACTTGTATAGTTTAATTAAATTTGTTGATATTAGTATAACTTAAGTAAAACACAAGTATTTCATTATTTTACTTTGTAACCCGTTAGATTTTGTGGTCCGATTGACCAAATAACATCTTCCTATTGTTAAATTGTTAAATTAACTACTAATTAATTTTTATGTAAGGTATTGTTGAGATAAAAAGTCAGTGTCACGAGCGGGATTCGAACCCACGACCTTCGGCTCGATACGCTGCTGCTCTACCACTTGAGCTATCGTGACTTCGATTCATTCGGACACCAACTTCCCATTTCAACCCTACTTTGTAACATTATTTGTCAGAATATCACTTGGGGAAGGTTGAATTTTTGAAAATTTGAATCTATTTGAGCCGTTAATGCGTAAAATGCGTTACTTAAGCGTGTAGTAATTTCAACTATGTTTTAAGGGTTATATGATCAACTGGTCAAGGCAAAAGTAACATATTCCTCCAGAAGTAATTTTTGCACTCATCACTACACATTCCAAATACTTAAGAGCAATGTCTCTTTTTAAATTTAAGAATATTATTGAAAGCCATGAAAATCGTTTGAGTTTTATGGATTTGTCCCTATTAAAATTAATTTCCGCCAGGACTCCTCTGAAAATGTTTAAAGTTATCTTTTGTTTCTTTTTAAAAAAGTGTTTTTTTTTCTTTGTCCGTGTCCATTTCATGGAGATTGTAATCAATCTACCGGACACTCAGGTTGTGCGCAAAAAATCTGTTTTTGAAGCAATTAGTCCAGAGTCTTTGAACCGTTTGATGCTTGACGTAATGTTGTTCGTTTCCTTTCATGTTTTTACGGTTGGCTTTCCACCGCCAATCTTATTCCTGCTTCCCCCTCCCCTCAAAAAATCTTATCTCAATTTAGTTTACTAGTTTTGATATGGTTTAAATTATTGTCCCACACTGTTTTTGTATTTCATCTATCCCGCTTCATTAACGTTTTCCCTTCTAAAAATAGTATTTGTTTATTAACAGACAGCTACAAATTACAAACGAATAGAACTTAGTTAAATTAGCGATTACAATTTTCCTGTTTTTTTCTTTTTAATATTAGTACTTTACAACTGCTTCATTTTTTTATTATGTGTGTAGTATTTAGTGGCCATTAATTGATGATCATTTAGAGATCGTGAGATGTGGTCTGGAGACTCATAAAAATTAAATTTAAAGAATAGTGACTTTTTCATTGAGGCTGTGAATCACACATCAATGACTAATGGAAGACGTGAAACCGTAAACTTATGATGAGTGGTTTTGTGGGTGGGTGTGAGGTTGTTTTTCGCTATTAGGAGGATTAGTAGGGAGATTAAAAGTGGAAATATTAAGGCTGAGAGAGTTTGTACAGGGGATAATTTCGAGTGGAAGTATCAAGATTTACAGAAATAAATGAAGTGGGGAGAGACTGTCAATTCATTTTTTGGAATGTGAATCTAGATTTGGTTAGATCGGTAACATAAATCTGAACAGAAAGCAAATGCACGAAATGCGGATAGCTGCTAAAATCGGTTTGTGAGTAGTAACATCCTTTCCAAAAAGTGTATCAAGATTTGGTTAGGTCAGTAACATAAGTGTGAGTTGAGAGTACGATTATTAACAAGATCATCAAACTACGATTCTAAGGTAAAGAGGTGGTTTTGGAGGGGTCGAACTGAACGAGAGTCTGGGACATGCAAAGGGGGGGTGGGTTGCTGTATCTTAAGCAAATGTAAGGGAAGGGAGCTAGCATGTTGAGGGAAAATTGCCGTGTGAATGCTCAAAGGTAATGGACTGGGGATGCCCCCTTGACAAACACCATTGATGATCGGAGATGGGGAAGCTGATCTGAGGATTTGAGGATTAGTTTTAGCAGTAGGCCTTGGTGAACATTCGTGTGTGTAAATTCGGCATGCGGAACAAGGCGGAGTGCCCTCAGTGCTCTAACGGCTCTGAAGAGACACCAGACCACACTTTTTCGGAGTGCTCAGCCTATTCTACTGCAAGAAGCAGATGGTTCAGGGAATCGTGCTCCATAGAGTGTGACGTCCAAGCCATATCCAGTGCGATAATGTCAAAGGAAGGATTCGCGGCCACCAAACGCTTTGTGTATCAGGTGATGACAATAAAAGGATGGCCAACACCACCCAACAGTGACGAATAAGTGTAAGTGTTAATCTAAGTATCAGTGAGTGATAAATTAGATTTAATTGTATATATAGTATTAGCATATTGTAGTTTATTGTATATATATTATTAGTATGTACGAGGGGTGCCCACTCTCTTTCTCTCCTGAGCGGGGTTCAGTGTACGGGGAGATTGGGCATCCCTCACTTGCACGTAAGATATTTGTAAGGTGCGACCCTCACGTCATATCCCGACCAGGCACCCCCGCGTGGTCCATCCTGGGTACGGCTGCAGCCGTGGCTAAAGCCTGGTGACGTGAGGGTTGGGCCTTCAGGGGTATATGGTTGCACGACCATCCTGTGTAAGTCCGGAAGTGTCAATGTCTCTTGAAGTTAAACATTTTATGCTTTTTTATGCTATTCTGACTAAATATAACAGTCTTTGTACAGAACACAACAGGATACAAGTTTAATGCATTATAAAACCCGATCCTTAATCTGGTCAGAACAAATTTCTTTTCTTTTCGTATTGATCGATGTCAGTTATTATTTCACGAAGGTTATTATTCTCTCTAGTAAGCCACTTTTGGGCCTCATTGTGACTAAACGTTTCCGCCCTTTTACTTGTACCTTTTGCTTACTTATTAATTTATTTCTCTCTCCCTTTCTTTCCGTTTCTCTCTCTCTCCCCTATTTATCTATCTATCGATATCATTCTGTTGCTCTCTCTCTCTCTCTCTCTCTCTCTCTCTCTCTCTCTCTCATCCATTCACTCCAACTGCCTCAGGGTTCTCTCTCTCTAACTTTCTTTTATTTGTCATTTGATTTTCTAAATAAAACGATATTCATTAATTTATTCTTTCTTTCTCGTAATTTGTAATTTTATTGAGCTATTTTTTCTTGTAGACTTTAGTTTGTTAAGCTTTAGTTTGGTGTTTCTAAGTATGCTGTTGGACTTTCTTTTTGTTGCTTAGGCCTATCGACATATTGACAACTTCACGCTTTTGTTTGTTATTTTTGTCTGCTGGATGCGTATCCCAATTATTCTAATAATTTAAAAAGAGAGAAATTGTCACGAAATCAATTTGTATCGGGAGATTTTCTCTTAGAATTAATGGGGCGATGAAGTACATGCATAGTGTGTTGGACACGTTTCCACTTCTCTTCATATAAATTTTCACAATTACTCAACGCTAACAAAATAGTTATCATTTTTCTTTAAATGTTTATAATATTTTGTAAATAAAATGTCCACATTCTGTTACGTATCGTTATACAGGGGTAAATTCACTAGTTTCTGGTCCGCTTGACCAAATAATATCTTTCAATTAATTAATCTGTATTTGAGGAATTCGTTGAAATAAAAAGTCAGCGTCACAAGCGGGATTCGAACCCACGACCTTTGGCTAAATACGCCACTGCTTTACCACTTGAGTTATCGTGACTTCGACCCACTCAGACGCTAACTTCCTATCTCAACCTCACCTTTTCAATTTTGCCTCCTTTTTGCCATTTTTCAACTGCCGCTTATGACGCTGACTTTTTTTATCTCAACCAATACCTTAAATACAGATTAATTAATTGAAAGATATTGTTTGGTCAAGCGGACCATGAAAACTAGTGAATTTAATAAGTTAAATGAAGTATATCTTCACTAAAATCTCTCCTTGGCCATTTCATTTGTCGCCGAGAATCAAATAGATTACACGACATTTGAAAATGGCCAAAAGCGGCAAGGTTCGAATGGTTGTAGGATGAGATAAAGAGTTGCTGTCCGAGTGGATCGAAATCACGATAGCTCAAGTGGTAGTGCAACGGCGTATTTAGCGGAAGGTCGTGGGTTCGAATCCCGCTTGTGACGCTGACTTTTTGATCTGAACCAATACCTTAGATATAGATTAATTAATTGAAAGTTATACAGGGTTTTTAAATTAAACCAAAATTTGATTATCGATACATTGAATTTAACGCATGTAATCTATGTGTAATCTATGCAGATCCAATGAACCCATTTTTAATCAATTAATTTTTTTAAGGGCTTTGCAGCAGAAAACAATAAGCAGCGAAACAGTAGATTTCATACGCAGCTTGCGTCAAAAAGAGTTTGAAAAGAACGCCAGAACGAGTATTCTGTATGCAGTAATGAAGGTCCAGGCGTGAATTATAGACAAGGCAGGTAGAAATGGTCAAAAAGAAATTTTTCAACTAGATTTTTATCTATTTTTTAAATTTATTAAAAATAAATATGTTTCAAGAACATTCACAAACAGATACAACAAACAGGCGGCAGGTGGTCTCGGAATTGTTTATTTGTTGCAACGTGATGAAACCCTTGTTTTTCCAGGGAGGACAATTTAGAAACTGGAGTAACACCAAAACCTGCTGAAGCGTAAGGCAGAGATAATCGTCGAGCCCTGGTCGATATCGGAAAGGCGATTCGGCAATAAAGCGACACCGTCCGGTCCTCTAGAGTTCCGGCACGTCACATCCACTTAACGGCCGCGTCTTCCCGTCACTCCCCATCACGGCTACTAAGCCAAAAATGGTTTAGAAAAATCGCCGTGTAATTCCATAAACCGGCTGAAAAAATAAATCTGTTAAGACGTCGGAGTAGGTTTTTCAAAGGAGAAAATTTGAAGCCCTTGAAGGAAATAGGTAGAGACCGGGCTTTCCCAACCTGTCGTGATTGTCCATTTGAGATTGCAGACGTTACGAATGAACAAGGAAGTTCCAAAGTTCCAGATAGATTACATTGTCTACCACTCCACGGGCCCTTCATTACGTTCGAATTGTTCTCGAGGCTTAAAGAGCTGAAAACCGCTTACGTAAAATTATTGATGGAGAAGCTACTTAAGGTAAGAAACCGCTTTTGTAAATGTAGATTATTTCTTCAAATTTTAGAAACACGAGTGATGTAACAAATACATAATTCAGCCGGAAAGAAAGAAGTGTGATGTTTAACAAATTATTTTTCTTTTGAAATATAACAACATAAATATGGATAAGACATATTTATATACCAATTTTAAAAACCTCACTGCAGGAGGGCATAAAAGCAATAAACACACTCTCATACATATAATCAACAAAAATTATGTGTACAACAAAACAAACAAACAAAACATCTGTACAAAACTCTAGCTACTCTAAAGTTACTCTCGATAAGAATCTTCTCCCCATACATATTCTCTTTCTCTCTCTCTCTCTCTCTCTCTCTCTCTCTCTCTCTCTCTCTCTCTCTCTCTCTCCTTCCCTTCAGTCAAATTTGTTTCATAGCTTAACAATGGTTTTACGTATTTTGATGTTTGTTCATCTTGTTAAACAGCTGCGTATAGCTATATTTTCATGAATCTCGGTTAATCTGTCTGCCCTTCTATTTGTTTGTCTGTCCGTCTCAGTCTACCTATCTATCTGTCTGTCCCTGTCTGTGTCTCTCTCTCTCTCTCTCTCTCTCTTTCTCTGTCTCTCTTTCCCTCCTCTCTCTCACTCACTATCTCTCTCTTTCTCTGTCTCTCTTTCCCTCCTCTCTTTTTCTCTGTCTCTCTTTCCCTTCTCTCTCTCTCTCTCTCTCTCTGTCTCTCTCTCTCTCTCCTTCCCTCCCTCTCTAACTCTCTAACCTATGTCACAGAGACAGACAACGTACAGGGTACGTACGTATAGTCCTCAAGGACAGATCCATTGTGCGTATCAGGCCTGAATTATCTTTCACGATAAGAAGACCTCTAAAATATATATATAAGTATATATAACTGATGTCGTTGCGCCAGATAACCGGAATAAGATCCATATTTTTTGAAAAAGAACAGCAAGTTGTTTTGGGTGATTGCTGCCCTATGGAGGCAGATAACTAGTGTGGAGACTGCCCCTACTGTTCTACCAGCCACGTTTGATATCTTGAAAATTATCCTACCAGAAGACGACTGTATAAAATTCGGTGATTTCCTGACATAATCCAGGGGATGCTTCTATAATCACCAGGAGATATCTATGCATTGTCGATTCAAGCTTTAAAAACGTTGGAGCTTTGTTAAGTAACGGTTTTTATTTTCATATTTGCCGAATAACGAGGTCTGGGAGTTGAGAAAGAAATCCAATTTAATTTTTTTTTCAGTCTAGGCATTCAGTATTTCACGGTTATCATTTGTACCATTCATTTCGATATCATTACGAAGGCTCTTGGAATGCCGTATTGAGGTCGGAGTTACACTTCAATTGATTATTAGGAGAGAAATAAGTATTATTTTTCTACCCTATGCCATATTTTTGCGTTATTCTCAGACATTCCGACAAATGAATTTTTGACATTTGTACCAAAAACAGCTTTTGGAAATATGAAATATTTTTTTGGAAAAAGATGATATTAATAAGATTTTAAGCTTAGTTGTTACACATTTAAAATTTTTATCTTCTTTTTCCTCAAATAAATTCTACTCAGCGATCGTGAAAGCATAGAACAAAATGTCGTTCCGAAAACTTTGTCTCGCGTTATAAATCTTAGAAAGCTTACAAACCTACAGGTCCCAGTAGACTTATATACCTTATTCGGGTCATGCTGCAATAGATCACAAAAGTCATTGCTTTTTATCCTTTCCAGCACTATTTCTCACTTTCTTTTCAAATAATAATATACGATACATATAACTAGTTGAATATAATAAGCTTGGAATGAATGCATAAAAATTTGTCACTATTTCCAGGGGGGTGATTTTCTGATTTGCTACGTATAAAACAATTTAGATGTATATATGACTTTAGAATTCAGGTATGGTTCGATTTTAAAATGGAAGGTCAGCGATTCCACACTGATTTTCATGGCATTTTACTTACACACTCAGTGGCCATGTCTTTCTATTCCTTTCCTTTCTTCTCATATAAAAAACATTTTTATCTTATTTACATTAAGATTTATATCTTTCCCCTCCGTATCTTTACTCTAATACAGTGTGCTTCTCAAAATAAGTGCCTTAGAAAAAGACGAACTTTTGCATTAAAAACAGTCAGTTTAATCAATTTGAAGTTTAAAAAAAATTAAAGTATGAATTTACAGTAAGTTCAGAAAAATGTATGAGATTTCTTCTTATCTATCTTACATTGATCACTTTATCCATACAATATAACAACAACGCAAGTATAGTACACAGATATACGAAGGCACATAGAAGGAAAGAAAAATATAGCTGTATGAAAATATATAAATAGGGTAGGAAGATTGGGAAGTAAATGTAAAGGTTGACTTTCGACATATAGACTAGTCCATTTTGTTTGTTTCATTTAGTGCACCAATGTCCGTCGACGGAATGTTCCGCTGGGTTGCGTCTAAAATCAAAACAGTGGAAAGTAGATGGGGTGCGCAACACTGACGACGGACAAGCGTAGAACGGAAGAGGTAAGCCGGGAACACACTTACCCAATGCAACGCTATGCGACGCTACCCGATGAATCCCGACGCAAATCCAAAGTCCAATTTTCCATAAGATTGTATTACCCCCGTGCACATCTGCCCGATGCTATGCAACGCTCTGCGATCCCTACTGTCCAGATTTTCGTAGGGTAGCATCGAGTACAGTCCAAGACAAAAGAAAGGGAAACTCATATTTTTATACAAACTACATGCATTATTGTCGTTATATTAATTACAACATACTTATTTTAATATAAACCAAATTAACCGAGATCAAAAATTTAATAGTTTTTATTTTTAAAAAAAATTAATTTTAATGGTTTGGTAGAAAATTTATCAAAACACCGGAATACTATTTTTTGATATAATGAATTTATCTAACAATTTATTTCAAGCTTTTGCTCATAAAATTTAACTGACAATTTTTTCATGGTTTTGCTCATACAATTATACCATTTTCGTCGAGTAGCTTCAGAACAGGACACTCATATTTTTTGTAGTCTATTTCAAACTAAGTATATGTAATTTTGTCTTTATATTAATTGCTACATTCCTATTTTATTGTAAAACAAATTAAACGAGATCAAAAATTCATAAGTTTTTATAAAAATTATTTAATTATGATGATTAGGCAGAAAATTGATCAAATCATCGTAATAACTTTATTTAAAACAGTTTATTACATGGTTTTGCTCCAAATGCATTAAGAACAAAAGAGGCGTTGCGATTGCGATACTGATTTGTGATACACGCTGTGTGAATGTACGTGACGTTGGCCTGACATCGCATAGATGTGCACACCCTATCAAAACGTGACAAGGCGTCGGGTAGCATCGGGTAGCGTCGCATAGCATTACATCGGGTAAGTATGTTCCGCGCTGTAGGCAGTCGGGCATTCAAACTGCAAATGAAGCTAATGTAGGATGAACTTGGAGCAATTTATTGTGAAAGTCCTATAGTCATTCCATAGTATTGGAAGAATTTGACAGGATAACGTCTAAGTTTCCCATACAGACAGTGTAACTGACCAAAGGCTACCCTTTTCGTTTTCAATGGATGAATCCAATATTCTCTCTTTCTCTTCTTCTTCTCCATTTTCTTGTATATAAACAAAAAGAAAAGTTATTTCATTGTACCGTACATGATCAACTGAGTCACGTTATCACCTGCATATCCAAACAGTCGTTGAAGTCATTCCGTTCGTTTCCGCTGTATATGTGGCTTGTTCGGGTTGGGGGGATTTTTCGTTACGAAAACTTCCGACGCATTCCCTCTAGTGTGGCGCCGGCCTTAAGCCGGGAACACACTTACCTGATGCAACGCTATGCGACGCTACCCGACGAAAATCGAAAGTCCAATTTTCCATAAGATTGCGTTACCCCCGTGCACATCTGCCCGATGCTATGCAACGCTACCCTACTCTACGATCTGCGACCCCCACCGTCCAGATTTTTGTCGGGTAGCAATGAGTACAGTCGAAGACAAAAGAAAGGGACACTCATATTTTTATTCAAATTACATGCATTATTGTCGTTATATTAATGACAGCATACTTATTTTAATATAAACCAAATTAACGGAGATCAAAAATTTATTAGTTTTTTTAAAAATTAATTTTAACGGTTTGGTAGAAAATTGATCAAAACACCGGAATATTATTTTTTGATATAATGAATTTAACTAACAATTTATTACACGCTTTTGCTCATAAAATTTAACTAACAATTTTGTTCATGATTTTGCTCATTCAATTACACCATTTTCATCGAGTAGCTTCAGAACAGTACAGTCATATTTTTTTAGTCTATTTCAAACTAAGTATATGCAATTTTGTCGTTATATTAATTACAACATTCGTATTTTAATGTGAACCAAATTAAACGACATAAAAATTCATAAGTTTTTCTAAAAATTATTTAATTATGATGGTTAGGCAGAAATTGATCAAATCATCGGAATAACTTTATTTAAAACAATAAAGTTTAGGAAACAATTTATTACATGATTGTGGTCATAAAATTTAACTAACAATTTATTACATGGTTTTGCTCAAAATAGTGCATTAAGAACAAAAGAGGCGTTGAGATTGTGACATTGATTTGTGATACACGCTGTGTAACAGTACGTGGCGTGTGCTTGCATCGGGCAGATGTGCACATCCTACCAAAACGTGGCAAGGCGTCGGGTAGCATCGGGTAGCGTCGCATAGCGTTGCATCGGGTAAGTGTGTTCCCGGCTTTAATGTTTGGATTGAAATTCTGCTTAAATTTCCACTGCAGGCCGGTGAATATGCTTAAAGGGATTTCCAGGAAGATGCTAGAAGGTTACAACAACATTACGTTTTGCAACTGTAAATGATTTTCAATTAGTTAGTAGTAAAATTTGAGTAATTATACAATCCAAACGATTGCTTGCATTTCGTATAAATTAGGGTAGAAAAAGACCAGATCAAACAATTAGCTTTTAAGCAGCTAAGTGCAAATGGGCACACGAAGACAAAAGGGCCGGCCGAGATCAGTAAGAGAAATTGAGGATCTCCCGAGTAGTTCACAATATAATTAACTACGCCATACCGGCTCACATCTCGAGTTACGAAATTCTTTAACAGGCAATTTCCCCGGGCGGTTTGCCGAGGCTATGCTCTTCCAATTCCCCGACAAGAGTGGGAACTTTTAAAGAGGAAGGCTAATTGGGGTAGAATTAAAAAGCCGATGTCAAAGGGTGGCTGTAGAAGAACACAAGGGCCCTTCTATAAACAGAGTAATCCATTTTTCCCCGAACAAGATAGGCGTCATAGCCACCGTGAAAAAGTGGAAAATACTTCTATCTCAGAGGGAAAATAAGGCTGAGTTTTTTCCTCTATAGAGTTGGGTTTATTTTGGCAAATTGATGTGAATGGAAGCAAATATTGTTTTAGGCTTGTCCTAGCATCGTTGTAAAAACAATCTGGAAACATTTAGATAATATATTGACTGTGCTGAGTTTTAATTTACCTATATGAAAGTTTATTGAGCCGAATCGCAAAAAAATTGTTAATTTAAGTAAAGGGTTTACATAAAATAACACATATATTAAATTGTCCAAACGGCCGTGATTTTTTCTCTCTAAAGGAGGTCTTCCAGAGGTCGTTCGGTTTAATATATTTGCCTTAGGTTATTTAAACAATTACACAACAATCTCGCCGGAAATCCTTTATTCATATTCGATTATTATCCTACATCAAATTACACGTTGTTCTCTGTTTGTTTAGCAAATGTTCCAGAGAGTAATATATAAACAGTTTGGTGAAAGAACAATTTATAGAAAATAATCATAGTCAATACATTTTAATTGATTGGCGTTTTGTTTTTATAAGGAAAAATAAAGAATTTATAATTATCTGAGATATTTATTAATTTTTTAAATTTAACTTATCTTACTTATATGAATTACTATATGCACATTAATCATCGCCATATAAATTTGTCTTATTTTGCGGTCAATAGCTACTCTTCTTTATTAATTTATTTTAATTTAGAACGAGAAAAATAATTAATCTATCATATATTGTCCGGATTTTATAATCCTAATCAGATTAGACGAAAATATAATGTAATGTAAATGTCAAACAGCAAAAATACGCGGATCCAGAACAGTTCACTAAATTGTCATTTTGTGTATGTGCGAGTGTGTGAGATAGATAGACATAGAGAAAGATAGAGTGAGAGAGAGAGGGATAGAAAATCACAAAGAAAGAGAAAGAGAGAGGGGGCAGAGAGATTGAGAGGGAAGGAATAAATAATAATAAAAGAGGTTGTGTTTGAAGAGGGTGTGTTAAAAAGGAAGCAGAAAAAGAAAAAGGAGAAAGAAAAAGGGACAAAAAGAGATAGAGAGATTGATAGAGATAAATAGATAGAGGGAAAGAGAGATAGATTGATAGATAGAGAGAGAGTGAGATAGAGTGATAAAGAGAAGGAGAGAAAAGGAGGGAAGAAAAGGAAAGAGAGAAATAGAAAGAGAGCGAGAGAAAGAGAGAGGGAAGGAATAAATAGTAAAAAAAGAGCTTGGGTTTGAAGTGCGTATAATAAAAAAAGAGAAAGAGAAAAAAAAGAAAGAGAGGTAGAAAGAGAGAGTGAGAAAAAGAGATAGAGCGACCGATACAGATAGATAGAAACAGGGAAAGAGAGATAAACAGAGAGACATAGAGAGAGAGAGAGAGAGAGAGAGAGTGAGATGGATAGAGAGAGTGAGAGAGAAATTACTTTTCTCCTTTCTTTATCTTTCTCCCTTAATTTATACTATCAAGTACACAAAACGTAATAAAGTTTGTTTTTGCTAAACAGCCATAATGCGTTACAATTAATCTTGCAATCAATTGCAATTAAGCGTTTATCGTCACGCAAAGGAATCCATCAACCGTTATAATTAACATACCTAATTAATGACAAATTGTTTTATGTTATATCTCGTTGTTTTAATATTAACGTGTGCGGACATTACTTTAATGCAGTCGTATAAGTATAATTACAATTGATTATATTAAAAGCATATTATTATGCAATAATAATAATAATAATCTTACAATTAACTAAGGTTTTCAGTTAAGATAAAAAAGTCAATGGCACGAGCGGGATTCGAACCCACGATCTTCGGCTTGATACGCCGCTGCTCTACCACTTGAGCTATCGTGACCTCGATCCACTCGGACACCAACTTTCCATTCAACCACACCTTTTGAATTTTCCCTCTGACTTTTTTATCTCAACTGAAAACCTTAGTTAATTGTAAGATATTAATTGGTCAAGCGGACCACGAAACTAGTGAATTTAATAATAATATTATAATCTGATGTTTAATTATTTTTGACACTTTATACTTTGCAATGTGACGGTTACAACATATTGACCGTGATCATTTATCATTAACGTCCACCAAGTAGACCATATTTGAAACAGTATTGAGCTTTTTAGTCATTTATAACTATGATAATTTTGTATTAACAATCTATAAAAACTCAACTTGCAATAAAAGAAAACCTCAAGTTCTTTCTTAAGTTTCTCAAAGAACATACCACTTTCATCATGGGTTATATAAGATATTGGAAAAAGTTGTTCATGTTTGTTAACCTGGTGATTTATTAATAATAGCTTCAAAGCCCTGAAGAAAGTTCGTCTTTCTCGAAAGCTTGGCAAAAGTATTGAGTGTTTTTTGTTTTCTTTCAAATTAGCCTTACCACTGAATTTTAAATACAAAATTGAAAACAATTATATCAATATAATTATTGTAGGGTATAATCCCAAGCGTAGTTGTTAATTTCTTTTCTTTAATATTATGCAGTTAACAGATTTTATTCTACATCTCATTAATCCTCGAAATCTTGTTTTTAATTTTACGAATAGTATTGTTTTTGATCGAATATTTTTTTCCTCTACATGTAGGTACGGTGTTGTTATGGTTAATAATTATTTGGTCTTTATTTTTATTTTTCATTACATTATCTTTTTGGGAATGGTTTACGGCCAACACATGTTCCGTCCTCAGTTTTATGTGGGAGGAGAATTAACATCAAGTAACGTTGACTAATGTTAAATTTTCCCACATAAGACTAAGAAGGGACTGAAGAGCCATTTACTGGCTCGAAACAATTCAAAAAAATAAAAGAAAACAAAATTCTTTGAAATAAAATTGTATTCACACAAATACACCTCGTGGGTATTCCTTACAAACTTGCCAATGCTGATCGCGTCCTTCTTTACCCTGTACATAAAGTCATATATAAAACAGCGTGAGTTTATGTTTTTTATAGCAACAATCTTGTATAAGAACGGTGTAAGGAAGAAAAACGCTTTCTTCGATAAGGGAATTTTTCCATGGGCCGTGAAAAAATATATGTGGAATTTCGTATACAAATTACACCTAATTAAAGGCCGCACAAAACAAAACCAATTTGAAATCTGATCATTATTCATGATATCATCATGATTAATGAGCATACGTGTTTAAAACGAGTAAAACACAGAGAAGTATTCATTCGCACACATACTCGAGCTATTTCTCTTTCTCTCGCTCTCTCTCTCTCTCTCTCTCTCTCTCTCTTTCTCTTTCTCTTTCTCTCTCTTTTTCTCTCTCTCTCTCTTTCTCTCTCTCTCTATCTATCTATCTGCCTCTCGCTCTCTCTGTCTACCTCTCTCTCTCTCTCTCTCTATGTGTGTCTATCTCTCTCTCTTTCTTTCTTTTTTTCTATCTCCCATTTTTTCCCTCTTTCTCCTTTATCACTATCTTCCGTCTGTTTCTCCTCCTTTTTTCACACTCTTTCTTTTGACACATGCTCACATTTTTAAATTCTTTTCCCATCTATTTACTTTTATTTTCCCTCTAACTGTCCTTCTTTCTTTTTAAACAAACACTCCTTAAACACAAATTTTCTTTTGTTTCACTATTTATTCCACTTCTCAATCTCTCTCTCTCTCTCTCTCTCTCTCTCTCTCTCCCTCTCTCTCTCTCCCCTTTTCTCTTTTTTCTTTTTTTCTGTATTGAGTGGGGTTGAGTAGACACTGTTTGTTTGGTCACGAATCAGTTACAGTACAGAGTTTTAGAGTTAGGCACTGGTCAGGGCCCAGTGACTAGTAAGTTGGATTACGAATGCCACAGTTGTTGGTTGAAAAACTGAGACGAATGGGTAAGACCTGTGTTAGATATTTTTGGATTGTGCGAACATTTGAGTGGGATGGCTGGCTTCTGATTAGATAACTTCTTTGTGGATTATAATCCACAGTTGTTTTAAAATGTGAAGACCTGGATTGCTTTTTGATTGCCCCAATGACGTAAGGACAGCCAATCCTGACGAATGATCGACTCTCCGACAAACGTCTGTCTCTACAATCTTCAACATATTTACCTCTCGCACATCAGCACGCGTTTTTCTCTCATGATCCCAAATGAGTAAACTGAAGTGGATTTTATGGTATTTGCTGTAGATAGAACGGCTTCTATTGAAAGCTTAGAAGGCGTGAGATCAGCTTCGAATTCCACGTGAACATTTTTTGACGGACGAAATTCTGGCGCAGAAGAGTATAATATTTTCCTCATGATTCCATCAACGGTTTGTCCATCAGTGAGGTATCCATCAATTACGGGTAGAAAGGAACAGCCACGAAAACCATATACCGCGTTCCGGATGACATTGTTCTTCCATTTACACAACAATGAAGTCAGGTGCTTTTATTTAATAATTAACTGGCATGAATGAGAGGGAAAGAAAAGCCTGGTAAAAATTATAAGCAAGGAAAACAAATGACCACGTCGTTCCAATTAAATTAACCAACAGAATAAAAACAAAACATTTATTCAGGAGCAGTTTTGTATGAAACAAAATTATTATTTTTGTCAAATAATAGCAAGCAAAAAACAATTATATACGTTAAATTTAGGAGTAAAAGAAAATTCATTTATTTTTACAGGCTTTATTGTTACATTTTGCTTTTCATCCTCATATGTTTAAGAAAATATTATCTATCTAAAGGCTTATTAACTTTTTCCCGTTTTGTCTTATTAATCTAGTGTTGCTTTGATTCAATTTTTGGGTTCTAAACAGCTATCAGCGGTCTAATGAGAAAAATAGTGTTTACACATGTCTTTGATGTCATATCGAATTCAGTGATATCCTTGCAATACTTTAATAATTATCGAAACGTCGAGGTGAAAATCTTTCTGTTTGTTTTTCATCAGAGATTTTAATAGCAGGCTCGGAGTGAAAACAAAATCCCAGCTGTTCAAATGCCATATTAATTAGAGCTTGGTCTGAAAAGATACCCTTAAAATCCTGGACAAATCCCCTTTCACGCTTACTCGTTAGAGCGGCTTTGAGGCGTGAAAAAAAATTATTTTGACCACAAAAAAGTAAAAGGACGAATGGGAACGTTCTAATCAATTCATTTCCCTGAGTAGTGATAAAAGGCCGGTTCTGGCACAGTGAATACTGGCACACTTGATGGGGTCTGGTGGGGG
>NW_019393012.1:307570-311244 GCF_000648675.2 Cimex lectularius | reverse complement strand
TGGTGGTGGGGTTTGGCGAGCTCTGATTGGTCTAAAAAAGTGTCCCAGCTCCCCCAATTTCCCTCTACTACTCGACCCACCTCAAGCAATCTCCGCATTATCTCCTCACTGTCAGATCTAATCTACATTTTATTTAGGAAGGGCAGCGTCAGTGGAGAAATTCAACTAACTGGAAATGGAGATAGCCCCTGTGTTCGCATTCCCCCGGGCTTCAACGCGGATGCTTTCCCTGGGATTTGCATCACAGGCCGGCTTATTCTTTCTTAATCAATCTCAGGAGCTTCCTCCTTCTTACTTTTTCGGTCTCGCATTTTGCCAGGACGGCTCCGAGTCGAAACGATAAAAGCCCCCAGACGAAAGCTCCTGACACTTCCAAGCTTATTAGAAATTCCCAAAGCTTATTTCCGGTGAAAATGTGTCGGGATTTCGCCAAAGGACGGTTAACGCAAACAAACGCTTTCGCCTGATAAGGCGAGCGTGACTAAATGTGAAAACACCTGCCGTGCTGAAGTCAACGTTGTCATTATCGTCTTTCAGACAAATTTCAAAGTCGTGAAACGTTACGTGTTGTTAAATTTACCTGATATTTTTCATTTATTTTTTTTTCTTTGTGGACCGTATAATTTATACACTGTACACAGCAAACTTTAAGACGGATGTCTATTAAATAATAATCAACAATTTCAGCCCCGAAGAAAGGCTATAATATCTTAACTTTTAAAATGTCTCTTTAAGGGTAGAAATTAGTATAAAAATTTCGCTTTGTGGATCAAATAATGAAACTATTTATTAACATGTCCTTTATATATCCTTATTAAATAATCAATAAAATCCATCTTCCTAGGTGTTTGTTGCATGTAAGATTTACTTCTTGTTGTATGAGGAGTGATGAACTTGTTGGTCGGTCAATCGTGATAATTTAGGTCAGACCAACTACTAGTTAGCCCAAAGGTAGCCCAAAAAGTACGGACGACGTTCTGAATAAAACAGAAAAGTTTTTTTTATTAATTAAATTTATTTATTAAAACTGGTCTTATTAGACCAATCATTAATTTTACAATAATATTATAGAATAGATAAATGTTTACATTCTTATAAATCAATTAGTACAATAATATTTACATTTCACTATTCACTATTCATTTTTAACTATACAAGTTCGTGTGGCTTTGTTCTTTTTAATCTTCTGAACATGTTTCTGTTATGTAAGAGTTTGGTCGCTTCCACATTCTCGTGCTGGCTGAGGCCAGCCTGGTGTTTGGCGGCAAATATTTGTATTTATCTTAAGATCCCTATATAAGTCCTTATTCCTTATGTACCAAGGTGCATTGACCAAGCTATGTAAGATTTTATTTTGTAGTGTTTGTATGATTTTGATATTGCTGTGTTTGGTACAACCCAATACCACATGTCCACATAGGTTTTATGACTTGTTTATATAATAAAATTTTATTTTGTATAGCAAGGTTGGAGTCACGTCCTATCAACCAGTACAGTTGTCTATACCTTGAACCTATTTCTGTCCTTTTTTTCTTCACGTGTTCTTTCCATCTCAGGTCAGTCCCAGATATTTAGTTGTATTGCTGTATGGTATCTCATCGAATGTGAGCGACGGAACATGGTCTACTTTTTTGTTTATAAAGATTAGATGAACTGGTTTATCCTGATTTAGCTTGATTTTCCATCTTTTTCTCCATTTGTTTATTTTATTACATGCATTTTGGAGGATTTTGATTGAATGGGTGATAGTCGGTCCTAGTGATATCTGTGTCCTCTGCAAACGTTGCAATTTTTACTCCACCTATTTTCGGAAAATCACTCGTGTATAACAAGTAAAGCAGTGGACCTAATATGCTACCTTGTGGCACTCCTGCATTTATTGTTTTTAATTATGAATATTAATCTTCCTGCTTGACTCTAAACAGTCTGTCAGTTAGGTAGGAACTGATAATATCGACATACTGCTTCGATAGCATACCTTTTAGTTTATTGATGAGTCCTTCGTGCCAGACCTTGTCAAAAGCTTATGAGACATCAAGGAAGGTAGCAGAAAAAATTTGTTTTTCTTCAAGAGATTTTTCTATTATATCCGTTACTCAGTGAATTTGGTCTATTGTTGAATGTCTTGTTTGGAATTCAAATTGGTGGTCAGGAATGATTTTTTTTCTACAATGGGTTTTATTTATTTAAATAATAACTTTTCGAAGAGTTTAGGCACTGTCGGTAGTAGCGATATTGGACTATATGATTTGACATCGTTCGTCGGTTTTCCTGTTTTTTTTTGTCTTAATGACTTCTGCGAATTTCCAGATGCTGGGAACATATTTCTGTGTGATTGCAGCATTAAATAGGTATGTTAGTTTAACTATACCCTTTTTTGGAAATTGTTTTAGTAATTCTCCTGTGATAAGGTCATATCCTCCAGTCTTTTCAGCAGGTAAATTTTTAGTTTCTTGTGCTACTTCTTTAGGTGAAACTAGCTTTATATTTTCTTCTTGTGGCGTGGTTGTTATTTCAAATAAGCTGCCATTGATGTTTTCATTTGGTTTGAAGATTTCAGCTAGGTAACTAGCAAAAAGTTTGGCTTTTTCTCTGCTGTCTCTCGCCCATGTACCATCCTCTTTTTTTAATGGAGGAATTTGGGCGATTGGTTTTTTAATTTTTTTATGGCCTTACACAGCGAGTAGTCAGTAGCTTCGCCTGTTGTTAGATCTTCTAGATAATTAAAC
Organism: Cimex lectularius; assembly: GCF_000648675.2. Classification (NCBI taxonomy): domain Eukaryota; kingdom Metazoa; phylum Arthropoda; class Insecta; order Hemiptera; family Cimicidae; genus Cimex; species Cimex lectularius. The sequence continues at coordinate 308,515 of NW_019393012.1, read as the reverse complement.
AGAAAAGATAAGAAGACAAAAATGATCAGTAAGACTAAACTACAGATTTGATATTTTAATTTTTTTCTATACAAAATATTAACTTTTGTTGTTTTATATGTTTTTAATTTTGTTTAGTTTTATTTTTAAAATTCACCAGGCAAATATATTTATGGAAAATTCAATTTATCAAGACGTTCACCTTTAGTAGAGTTATTATTAACCTAGGTTGAAAGGGTTGCATTGATTATTCTGTTGAGTTGTTTACTAATCAAACCCCACCCAAGGGGTAATTTCTAATTACCTTTTCACAATTAATTCTTCTCTGTCTGCACGCTTGCTTTACAAATTTTTTTTTTATCATTTCATGACATTTTAAACATTACATTAAGTCAAAGTTTTTATAAAATAAAATGTATTAAAAAGGCCTCAGTTTTTTTAAATTGGAATTTTTAAAAAGAAATAGCTGATCAACTCTCAATATGTTTTCCCCTTGTGGAAATTAACTTTAAAAAACCTCGTCTGTTTTGTTCTCTTTTCATCCGAGTGGAAAATAAATAAAATATGGTAATTTCTGTCGTAAGGGAAGGCTTAAAGTCCAACATCCCTTTGAGTGTCGCGGATGATGGGTCAGACCACTTTAAAATACTTTCTTCATTTTATTCTTAATTAAAAGTCCATGGGCTCACGGGATTCGAACCAGGACCGCTGGCGTGGCAAATACGAATCAGACGCCCTAACTCCCCGACCACCGCAGTCTCACGGGTGGAAACAGAAGACGAAATATAGCAAACACACAAAAGATAAAATTTTTCTGTGTGAATAGTTCTTGTTGACAAAAAATGAAGAGATAGAAAGAGAAGAAAAAAGATAAATAAAAAATAAAAAAAGATAGAGAGAAAGAAAGAAACAAAGAGAGAGAGAGAGAGAGAGAGAGAGAGAGAGAGAAAGAGAGAAAGAGAGAGA
>NW_019393012.1:280219-305219 GCF_000648675.2 Cimex lectularius | reverse complement strand
TTAATTATTAGAAATCATGGGTTTTATTTGATTTTAATCGAGAGTTAACGTAGTTTGTGTTAAGTCGATAATCATCATGTCATGACAGAGCCGACCGGTCATGGCCAAAACCATATACAATTAGACTATCTAATGCAAATACAGGAGCACTTAGCCGATATGATGTGGCAATTATAATTAGAGGGCCTCTTTGCCGTCATGGTATATTGAAACCGATTTGTAAATATATATCGGGGGGCTGTAACGCCGGACGTCATTTTACATAATCAACCGGTGAATTGATTGTTAACCACCTTTGGGTTTAATTTCCCCGTTGTCCATTTTGAGTGCTGGTCGAATATAAGATTCAAATTTTTTAAAAGTAATAATAGTGAACTCAGACGATTTTTAAAGGCTTTCAGAGATCTTCCTCAGGGAGGTACCGTTAGTCGTGTTTTTTTCGCTGTTTATACAGCTGATTTAATGTCAATAACGTCTGGATATATAAGGACATTACAGCCTATGAAATTTTGCAAAAAACATCTTTGAATTGAAGCCAACTGAAACGAGTATTTATTGGCCTGGACCAGAAACAAAACCAGAACAAAAAATTTCTCACCTGGACAAAAAGCTTCATATAGCCATAACGACAAAGGATAATAAATCATAGTAGGAAAGTCCTAACACAAAGTCGGTATTCTCCGGACCTCGCCCCATCTGACTTTCACATTTTCTTAGCAATTGAAAATCATCTACAATCGCCAATGGCTGGAAAATTTTTGAAGTCCCGAGACGTATACGTTTGTAAAAAGAAGGAAAAATTAAAAAGGTTGGGTTGAGATGAGAAGTGTCCGAGAGGATCGATGTCACGATAGCTCAAGTGGTAGAGCAACGGCGTATCTAGCCGAAGATCGTGGGTTCGAATCCCGCTCGTGACACTGACTTTTTTATCTCGACCAATACCTTACATGGGGGCCGCGGTAGCCGAGTGGTTAAGGCGTCAGACTCTCGGCTATTAGATCCCGCGGTCGTGGGTTCGATCCCCACCGTCGCCTCTGGACTTTTTTTTGACGCCTAATGGGACCGGTGGCCGCAATTGAAAGAAATTGACACGGCACTCATCAATGGAAGGGGCGGGATCGGATCTCAGCGACCCTGAATTTGGTCCCAACCTTCTTCAAAAATGAGTTTCTTCGATGGAAGAACACCGGTACAACGGGGGCTCAAGTTCACATTTGTGTTGTGAGCCCTCCCCCAAAATATGGAGCCAGGGATAAAGTACAATAAGCTGTATAGCTCAGCTGCAGTGCTCAGGAGGGAACTCCTCCAGACCCTGGTATCCATTGGAAAAAAAAACACCTTATATAATGATCACTTAAATGAAAGATTTTATTTGGTCAATCGGACCACGAAAACTAGTGAGTTTGTAAAAAGGTCATAACTGCGCTAGTAACGCGTCGGGAGAAGGTTATATACACCAATGGAGACTTATTTCCCCGAATAAAATATTTCTAAACTAATTTTATTTTTGACAATTATTAAACTTTGAAACCAGCACGGACTTATCTGGTTATCTGACATTCAAGGACAGTCAAGGGTCATAGTACCTTCAGAGGAGTCTAATGTTCATTTAACTTTCAAGTAACATTTGTGGCGGTTGGTTCTTACATCCACCTTGTCGAACCTCATGAAAAATTAGTTCATTTACAATCTACCTATTTAGTAAACTGAAATCTTCCTCATCTCCAATCTGGCTTCATTCGTGACTTGTCAACACAATCAATTTTTACTTGTCTCCCATCGATTTTTTAAAAATTTAGTACCGTCAATTCCTTCTCCTTATTATATTATCTTTTATTGTGTACTATCTTTCTCCTAGTGACCTCCGCTGATTCTAATTTTTCTTTCAAACCTTTTCCAAGTAGTCACCATCCCATAACCTCCATTCTTCCCCTAATCCATCATTGCCTGGAGGGTCAAGGTACTCTTAGAGGTACGCTTAGATTATTTTACTGTTAAATGACTTTCCCAATGTAATGGCTCCAAAATTAATAAAAATAATTAGGAGGACATAAACTCAGAAAGATTCTGAGCTGATGAAAATAGGCCTGACATGAACGTAGCAAAGTTCTAGGCTTTGGTTTTTGGGTCCAGGCATGGGTTCGTTGGGAATTGGACTAATTTTAGGCTTGAAGTCGTTGGTAAGTTGAACCAATTTTATGTCTGGGTTAATTGGAAAGTCGAGCTATTTTTAGACTTGGGTTCGTTGGTAAGTAGAACTAATTTTAAGCTTGAGTTAATTGGTAAATTGAACTAATTTTATGCTTGACTTAGTGGTAAATTGGACATGATTTAGATGTGAGTTGATGGTAAGTTGAACTAACTTTAGGCTTGAGTTATAACCCTTCGGTTTATTGGTAAATCGGCCTATTTTGAAGCTTGGGTTCGTGGGGAAATTTCAAACTGGTTTGTTGGGAAATTGGACTAATTTTAGACTTGAACTCGTCGGTAAGTTGGACCAATTTTATGCTTGGATTATTTGGAAATTTGGTCTAATTTTAGGCTTGGGTTTGTGGAACAGAAAGTTTTGTTTATTCGGCTTTCTTTCGAATGTTCGGATATTTTTAAAAATTGAGGCTGACCGATCCCGTCTCTATTTTTCCTTAATTAGGTTACAAATGCTTTTGTTTTTTTAATGTTAATCACTCTATTTCAGGAATATCATGAACCTTGAAATTGTGCTTGTCCACGCTTCCAGGAACCATATACTTTCGTCCCCGTTGTCCATTTTGAGAAACGCTGGTCGAATATAAGATTCACATCCCCCCCCTTGTGTTTAATATACTTGATGTTCTCTCAGTAATGAATTCCGGTGTAATCGTGCCGTTTTCCATAACCATTTGGGACATTTGCGTGTCGATCCCTTCAACCTTGATAACCTCTGGTTTCGTCTATATTCCCAACAAACCCAGTGCTTCCACTATGCTCGCTTTTACCGGAATTTTTTTACATATCGGAGCAAGGTCCTTATGTTCGGTTGGCATAAAGTAAATTACATTACATAAATTCGGGTTGTAAAGAGGCCAATCCGAGAGGTCGTGAAAAGCAGTTTAATATTTGCACGATGGGTTTCTATTATTGGATACCGGGGGGGGGGGGTCGATGGTTTTCACGAAGAGCCGAAGCGCTTCTTCCATTTATCCATATCTCGCTTCCATCTCTTACGGATTTACATATAGGACGTGAAATAAAAACAGAACGCTTGAGGGGTTTTTCAGTTTTCAAAGTTGAATCAATCTTGTATGACAAATTGTTAAACCGAAAAAAGGAATCGGACAAAAAGTCCATTTTAAATTTAAAACAAACACAAAGTTTTGCAATAATCAAGTAATTCGTTTCACTTTATATTCGGCTTGAATTGTTCGAGTGTAAAAAATTACCTTTTGACTCTCGTGTGAGTCTTTATTTATTAACGGTGAAAATTCCGCCTCCATGGAGGTGTCAGCTCTTCCACCCTTTTAACAGAGTGGGAGGCTTCATAATCCTTTACGCCCCAGAGAGCTTAGCCTTATTATTATTGAAGAGGATTAAAAATCCGCCAGTAAATAAACACAGGCCCTGTGCGGTTGTTGCGCCCGATTTTAGACTTAACACCGCGCCGGCCGGCAACGGGAATCCGAATAAATCAAAAAGGATTGCTAATCAAACATATAACAATACAGATGTATTTTTGCCATAGCAAAAGAACGTAAAACTTTTTTACAGTTAAAAAAACAAAAGCATTTTTAATCTAATAAAGGAAAAATAAAAACGAGACCGTACAGACTTAATTTTTATAAATATCCGAATTAAAGCCGAATAAACAACATTTTCTTTTACACAAACCTAAGCCTAAAATTATTCCAAATTTCCAACTAACCCAACCATAAAATTGGTCCAACTTACCAACGAGTTCAAGTCTAAAATTATTTTAATTTCCAAACGAACCAGTTTGAAATTAGTCCAATTACCCACGACCCAAGTTTCAAAAAAGGCCGATTTACCAATAAATAACTCAAGTCTAAAGTTCGTCCAATTTACCAGCTATAGGTCCAATAAGCCAGGATCAAATTGGTCCAACTTATCAATTACGTCAAGCACAAAATTATTTCTACTTACCATCTATCCTACATCTACAATTTGTCAAATTTATCAACTAATCCAGTCCAAAATGTTTCTTATCTATCAAAGGCTAAATCAGAAAAATAATTTTACAAAACAACAAACCCAAGTCTAAATTTTTTTAGCACACTACTATCAAATCCAAACATAAGATTAGTCCTCCTTTCAAACGAGCCCTAATCTAATATTATTCCAAACTAAGGAACGACCTACAATTTATCTAAGTTACCAACGAACCAGTTTGAAATTAGTCCAATTTACCCCCGAACCCAAGCTTCAAAATAGGCCGATTTACCAATGAATAAATCAAGTCTAAAGTTAGTTCAACTTACCATCTAACTCAAATCTAAATCATTTCCAATTCACCAATTAAATCAAGCATAAAGTTAGTCCAATTTACCAATTAACCCAAACATAAAAATAATTCTACTTACTAACGAACCCTATTCTAAAATAGTCTAATTATCCAACTAACCTTCGCTTGGAATTAGACTAACTTACCAACGAACCCAAGTCCAATGTTAGTCCAAATTTCCAACTAACCCAAGCATAAAATTGGTCCAACTTTCCAATGAGTTCAAGACTAAAGTTAGTCCAATTTCCCAAAGAACCAGTTTGAAATTAGTCCAATTTACCCACAAACACAAGCTTCAAAATAGGCCGATTTACCAATAAATGGAAGGGTTACAACTTAGGATTAAATTAATTAAGGTTTTTTAAGTTGAGATAAAAAAGTCAGTGTCACGAGCGGGATTCGAACCCACGACCTTCGGCTTGATACGCCGCTACTCTACCACGGGCTACATCGATTCTCTCGGACACTTCTCATCTCAACACAACCTTTTGAATTTTCCCTTCTTTTTACAAACGTTTACGTCTCGGGACTTCAAAAATTTTCCCGCTCGTGACACTGACTTTTTTATCTCAACTTAAAAAACCTTAATTAATTGAATGTTATTAATTGGTCAATCGGACCACGAAAAATAGTGAATCTTAGGATTAAAACTAGTTGAACTTACCATCTAACTCACATCTAAATCATGTCCAATTTACCAATTAAGTCACGCATAAAATTAGTCCAATTTACCCGCGAACCCAAGACTCACAATAGGCCGATCTACCAATAAACCGAAGTCTAAAATAGACCAACTTTTCAAATAACACAAAGCTAAAATGTGTTCTACTTACCAACGAGTCCAAGTCTAAAAAGTTCATTCAATTTACCAAGCGAAAAATTATCCCAGTTTACCGACTAACTCAAGCCTAAAATTAATTCAGCTTACCATTTAACTCACATTTAAACCATTTCCAATTTACCAACTAAGCCAGGTATAAAACTAGTCCAATTTACCAATTAACTCAAGCATAAAATTCGTTCGACTTTCCAACGAACCCAATTCTAAAATAGTCTAATTTTCCAACTAACCCAAGTATAATGTTAGTCCTCTTCACCAACGAACCCAAGTCTAAAAATAGCCCGACTTTCCAACTAACCTAAGCATAAAATTCATCAAACTTACCAACGAGTTTAAATCTAAAATTAGTCTAATTCCCAACGAACCGGTTTGAAATCAGTCCAATTTACCCACGAACCCAAGCCTCAAAAAAGGCCGATTTACAAACAAATGGAAGTCTAAAATAGACCAACTTTTCAAATAACCCAAAGCTAAAATGAGTTCCACTTACCAACGAGCTTAAATCTAAATTTCGTCCAATTTACCAAGTGAAAAATTAGTCAAATAAAGTTAGTTCAACTTACCATATAAATGTGTGGTGATTAGTGACCGTTAATCGATATTTATTTAGAAATCGTGAGATGCGGTCTGGTGTGATGTAGGTCTCAGAAAAACATTTTCTTTATCGTGCCAACGTTTCGATCTTTATTGAGATCATCTTCAGGGCTTGGGATTTACAAACATTGTTTACATGTAACAATTACATTTTGGATGTGGAAAAGTGAATTTATACAATGCAAAATATATTTTTTATATATTCAATCAAAGTATTTTTACTCACTCAAAGTGTTTTTTTTTCTGTGTAATTGTAATTTTTTCAGATAGTCTAATTTCCCAACAATTTAGCTTTCCTTTTCCTATTTATCCCTTTCTATATAATCTTGAAAGGATAATCTGGCCGAAACATTTTTTCCTTTCGTCTGCTCTTTTCACCTCAAAGAAGCCGACGCCTTATACAAAAATGTCTTTTCTATACCGACATCATTCCCCACCCCTTCAAAATCCAACGTATATAAACACAAAATAGCAAAATCTCACTGGCACTCTCGACACGACACGCAAAAATGGCACAATTACACAGAAGACAAATACTTTGAGTGAGTAGGAATACTTTGATTGAATATATAAAAAAATATATTTTGCATCGTATAAATTCACTTTTGCACATCCAAAATGTAATTGTTATATGTAAACCATGTTTGTAAATCCCAGGCCCTGAAGATGATCTCAATAAAAGATCGAAACATTGGCACGATAAAGAAAATGTTTTTCTGAAACCTACATCACACCTGACCGCATCTCACGATTTCTAAATAAATTACCATATAAATCCATCTACATGTCCAATTTATCAGCCAGGGATCAAATTATTTCAACTTATCAATTACGTCAAGCATAAAATTAGTTCCACAACTACAATTTGTCAAATTCATCAACCAATTCAGGTGTAAAATTAACCCTTAAGTAATTAATTAAATTAAATTAATCAAAACGAACCCTAGCCAATTTACCTACAAACCCTAGCCAGAAAATAGGCCAATTTACCAAAGTCTAAAATTAGTCTGAATTTCTAACTAAACAAAGCATAAAGTTAGTCCAACTTGCAAACTAGACGAATTAGTATTGCTTACCAACGAGCCCAAGATTAAAGTTAGCCCGATTTATCAACTAACCCAAGTCTGAAACTAGTCCAAATTACCAAAAAACCTAAACTTAAAATTAGTCCAACTTACCTACTTGCCAAAGTTGAAAATTATACTAGTTTACTCATGAATCCAAGCCTCGAATTAATACTGCTTCCTAACGAGCCCAAGACTAAACTTAGTCTAATTTACCAACCAACCAAAGTCTAAAATTAATTGCATTTACCAACAAGTTAAGCTTAAAATTAATTCAACTTAGCAACTAACTGAAGCCTAAAATAAGTCCAACCTTTGAGCGCAAGTCAAAAGTTAGTCCAACTTACAAGCCTAAAAACCTGTTTTGATTTTCTAATTTCAAAGTTGAGCCAATTACCGACAAATACAATCCCAAAATGAACATAAACCAACTTGAAAGTTTAAAATTAGTTACCTTACTTACCAAGATTAAAATTCCCTAGTTACCATTGATCCGAAGCAAAAAGTGTGCGAGGGTCGATTATTGACTAAAGTCGTTAAAGTTAGAAAACTCACAAACTCACTCCTATTTACTTAAGAAAATTCAATTCAACTGTTACTTTACGTTTTAGTAATACAATATTAATAGTAATAGCACACTAGTTGTATTTCAATATTGTTCTACTTTTTTTAAATTATTTTAATTAATTTAATTAATATTACAGCTGGAACATCAATCAAAAAATTCAAACATAAATTTTTTGTAATTCTGCGGATTTTATTTCTGCTAGAATTATTAAATTAAATTTCATTTTTTTCAGGAATCAAAATGGCGATTGTTATGTCGTCGAGGAGCAAGCTAGTCGTTGGTGGCATCATAGTGACGTTCCTGGTCGCAGCGGTGCTCGTCGTCGGCTCGACTGCCGGCTGGTTCCACAAACACCAGCCGATGCCAGCTCCACACCCTCTCCAGCACAGCCACGCCAAGGTGATTTTCAAACATTTTCAAATCGGAAAATCGAGTCACAAAATTTGTTTTTGCCCCTCTGACGAGGATCCTGAAATGACCACCTTGAAGAAGCGAGACTATCACGGATTTGGAACTCGGCCAGGATTAATCCCCGAACCGTTAAATTATACAGGCAGTTTTCTGTAATAGGAAAGGCATGCCAAAACGGCCAATATATCATTGAGAAATTTCTATAAATTATGAACTTTATTCTTAAGAATAAAGGACGTGTCATTGAGTCTAGGTTAAGAGATTCTATCAACTTTTGTTCCTTTTTATGGTCAAGTTGTTAAAAGTTATAATTGTCATAATTAATCGTCTGATTTGAACAGATATAAAAGGCTAGAAGGTTTATTTGTTAATTATAAAATTTCCCCATTTCATTCATTAAACGGTATCAATCTCAATCGTCTCTTTTCGCACCTAATGGACAGATTTCGTATAATTTCCGTCCTGTCGTCAATTTGTTAATGAGAAAGGTGAAGGGATATCGAAAGTCGTAAAGTTAAAACGACAGATCGGCCTCCGTCTCTTCATTTACAGTTTCAGCGCCGTTTTCCAGTTTTATCCGATTTGTCAACCCGTCGTCACCGACTTGAGAGGGTTGGAGAATTTCACCTCTTAAATAATTACAGGGTCGCAGGGATGGCGGGGCGGTCCACCCTCTTCCGAGTGTTACCGACATGTCAATATCACCCTCACCTATCCGATTTGAACCACGAGCGGATTGCCCTGGACCTCGGGGTGGCTGATTCAGCTTTAAAAAGCCTATTGGCGGCCTCTCATTGACATAAGCCTCGGGGAGTTTTCCAAACACTCTCTCTCTCAAAATAAAAAAAAGGGGGTTGAAAGACCCCAAGGGATAAAATTAGGTTTTTATCCGAGAGTCAACCGACCAAATGAACTTAACGACCCCTTTACCGTGAAGACAATCATTACAATTGAATATTATTTTCTATTTATTCTACATAAAACTCTTTGCGATTAGCCAATTGGTGACCACAATTATTCAAATAAGGATCGTTTATAGAACAAAAAAATAAACATAGGCCATTCTCCCATCAACCTCTCTTCCTTTCTGTTTTTTATTCTAAGTATTTTAGTTATAACTATTACTTATAATATTATTATAATAAGTCAATTCTATGCCTATAATGTACCCTAAAAAATAAATAATAACTTGGCCAGACTAAAACTTCAGCCTTGATGCTAATTTTATGTAGTTTTGGAACAATTATAACTTAAATTTTACAGTAATGAAATTTTTCCCAACTTTTGCCATAACTCTCTATTAAGAAAAATGTTTTCTTGAGAGATTTAGGGCTCCCTATAGATTTTATACGAATCGTAATGGATATAACACCTGACATGAGAATCTTTGTGAGCAGTAATGGCGAACTCAGAGGACTTTTGAAGGCTTTCAGAAATCTTCCTCAGGGAGGTACATTTAGTCGTGTTTTCTTCGAAGTTCATACAGATGACTTAATGTCAATGACCCCAGGGTAGTAGTATGCCTATGAAATTTTGCAAAAAAGTTTGAATTGAAGCCAACTGAAACGAGTATCGATGGCCCTGGCCCAGAAACAAAACCTAAACAAAAAATTTCTCACCTGGACAAAACGCTTCATATAGCACAAAGGATAATAAATTTTAGTTGGAAAGCCCTAACACAAAGTCGTTATTCTCCGGACCTGGCCCGATCTGACTTTCAACTTTTCTTAGCAATGGACAATCTTCGACAATCGCCAATAGCTGGAAAAATTTTAAGTTTAAGTTTTAAACTTTTATAAAAGGGCATAACTGCACTAGTAATGAGTAATGATGAAGACTATTTCCCAACTTATTTGGTTATCTGACGTTTAAGGACAGTCAAGGGTCATATTACCTTCAGAGGAGTCTAATGTTCATGTAAGTTCAAGTAACATTTCTAGCGGTTGGTTCCTTCCAATATCCACCTTGTTGAACCTCATGAAAAATTAGTTTATTTACAATGTACCTACTTAATAAACTCAAATCTTCCTCGCCTCCAATCTAGGGCTTCAATCCTGACTTGTCCACACAATCAATTTTTACTCGTCTCCCATTGATTTTATTTTAAAGTTTGGTATCGCCAGAGTTGGGCAAAATCTAACCAATTCAATCATGATTAAGAATTTTGATTGAAGTTTAATCATGATTGAATTAGTCATGAGTAAACTTCAATCAAAATTCATATTCATGATTGAATTAGTTTGATTTTGCCCAACTCTGACTACATTGACCAACTTACCAAAATCCAACCGACTCCGGATAAAAATTTTGAGATGAGAATCGTGCTCAAGGCCAACCTTCAAAAATTGTTATCTTAAACGAAAACCAAAGTTACATAATTATTCTACATGTCTATTTTATTACAATCAAGACCCCTAGATGGTGTATTTTCCAAATAATGTAGAAATCTCTCATTTTAAGTGGAATAAATTTTAATTCAAAGAATATTTTTTACATTGATCGGTTATGTAAACATATTTACTTTTCAAAAAATAGCTTTTTATAGGTTTTTTTAATTTAATTTTATTATTATTATCATCATTATCATTATTTTTTGGCTTTTCATTACGATGGAGTTTTACATATAATTGGAAGATTGATTTTTGTTAAATAAGGTGTTGAAGGATTTTCGTTTTGATGAAATAAATTTCTCTTAGAAAATTTTTTAAAAGTGATGAAGTGTATTTTTCATTTTTTGAGCACCCATTTGAACATGATTTATCGAAATTTAGTCATGACTACTTATACGGTGACTAAATTAGTCATGCCTCGTATTTAATTACTAGTCATGACTAATTTAGTCATCAATCACATATGGCGACTAATGACTAAATTAGTCATCAATCACATATGGCGACTAATGACTAAATTAGTCATCAATCACATATGGCGACTAATGACTAATTTTGTCATCAATCACATATGGCGACTAATGACTAATTTTGTCATCAATCACATATGGCAACTAATGACTAAATTAGTCACTTACTAACATCATGACTAACAGTCTGAGTGATCAATCATTAATCATTAGACATGACTAATTTTTGCCAGACACTGGGTACCGCCAATTCCTTCTCCTTTTTATATTATCTTATATTGAATATTATCTCCCTCCCAGTGACCTCCGTTGGTTCTATTTTTTCTTCCAAACCGTTTCCATGTAGTCACCATCCCATAACCTCCATTGTCCTCCTAATCCATCATTGCCTGGAGGCTGAAGGTACTCCGTTTAGATTATTTTACTGTTAAATGACATTCCTAATGTGATGACTCCCAAATTTATTTTAAAAAATAGGAAGAATTAAACTCAGATAGATTCTGAGCTGATGAAAATAGGCCTGACATGAACGTAGAAAAGTTCTAGGCCTTTGTTTTTGGGTCCAGTTCTCTTTTCTATTACTTATTTCTTATCTTTCTGCTTAGAATTAATAATTTCTCTACATATCATCAACCTAGGAATTGTCACTGTCTACACCTCCAGGAAGCCCCATATTACTACATTTCCACCATCAGTCAGTTCCATCGTGCCATTATCTACCCTTTAGTACGCATACTTAGTTTCCTCCCTTGTTCTCCCCACATTGATCATTTATGTGTTTTGAACGGAAGAGTCACTAAGGAGCTTAAAGATATGACTAAACGTTGAAAGAATTGTTTTGTACTATTTATCTTTGGATCCACAAGAATAGACGAATGTCTATACCCACTTACGCATGTTTTACATCCTTGACTCCTTCTTCTATTTTTGTTCACCATACTTTCAGATCTTTTGTACACACCCGACAAAATAGCTTCTGACCTTCTCACTTCCTTCAGTCGTTTTTTCTTCACCTTTATTCCTTCATTCCATTCTCATTTTATCCGCCGAGGCACATTCCTTTTTTTAACATTTTTGTAAACCAACAAGCTCGAATTCTATGTCGTTAGGGATAATAAATCCGTTTCTGCACTCAATTTTTTATTTTATATGATGTAACAACCGTCTTTCTTTTCTTTATTCTATTGCTAGCCTCTGTTTACCTTTGAGGTTAGCGGCCACATAAATTGAGATGAAAATAATACATGTAACAAGCACAATAACATAATAAATAAAAATCTCTGGTTAGCAGTCACTCCTCCTTATCTGATATTTTTCGGGGTGATTAGGGATGAGCCTCTCCATTCTCGCTAATAAATTACATTCCTACTACCCTAGAGTAATAGATAATCTTCGGGGTAATTGGAAAGAAGCCATTCCATTCTCGCTAATAAATTACATTCACACAAATGTACTCGATATTCATCGGGGTAATTGGAGCTAAGCCCTTCCATTCACGCAAATAAATACATTCGTTCTAACAAATAACATTTATCACTTACAAGAATGTACAAAAAACAACAACAACAATTGTTGTACGTTTTTTTAAATGGATTATAACCTCCAGATTTTGCACAAGATATTCAATTGACTGGATACTGACTCCAAATATTATATATATAATATTTATCCCATAATATTTTATATATATATATANCTATATATATCCCAAAATGTTTTCGGAAAAAGTTCCCAAATTTCTTTATTTATCTCATATTCTATTTTAACGTTTCCACTATAACAAAAACGTGTTTATGTCGACCGTTTTAATGGTAAACATTATAAAACCTGAAAGCACTTTCTAAATATTTTCATTATTTATCAAAAGTTTTCGTCTGGAAGTGAAATCAATTTTCTCTTTTATTTGACCAAAAATGAATGACTATGAACGAAGAAAAAGTCTTTCCGCATATTTCATGAACCAATTTTGCTAATATTGTTTTATTTTTTTTTTATCTGCCAGTAGAAAAAGTCTGTTGATTATTTCCGAAGAATTTGAAATGGGAAAAAGGTTTTTGCATTGAAAACGGGACGGTAAATAATTTAGACGGGCCAGATTGCCCCGCAGTTAAAGTCAAAGAATTACTTAACAGACGATATCTGGCCCCCTCTAATTTTTCTTTATAGCGCCCTGTCATCAATCTGGCAATTGTATTTGCATAACAACCGGCCTCGCTATTTGCATAAAACACCTGTTGGGAGTGGGTTATTGGCTGGAGGATTTTTTTGTCTCTTTCTCTCTCTCTTTCTCTCTGTTTGTCGCAATCCATTTGGAAATCCAATCGAGGATCAAATCCTTCATTCTTGCCAATAATCCCTTGGTTTTAAACGATGTCATATTTTTTTACAACCGAAGAGGGGGAGAAATTTTAACTCGTCCCGAATATAAAAAGTGACAGATGTTGCAAATTTGCGAAATGTCTCAGCTGGATTAACACCCATGCCCAGGTAGAGTTTTTTTACAAATAAAATCATATTTATAGCGGTTTCAGAATATAAATTAAAAACTGAAAGTAAATCGGTTTAATTTGGTTAAATTGCAAAAACTATAAATTTGTTTAAAAAAAAGGTCAATGTAGATTTTGTATAGCTTTATATTCGTCAAATTACCATTTTTTGATGTCAAATTAACTTTTCATAAATTAACCTTTTCAATTTTAAATTAACAATTCCTTTAAGGTGTTACAAAAATTGGTAGATAGTATGAAATGTAAAGATGTAATGTCTGTAGAAATATTTTCGAATTTTATGAAATACCACATAATTTGAAATATCAATATTAATAAAACTTTAAATTAAAATTAAACAATAGTAAATATAAATTTTATGGATGTTTTAATTTAACTATTTAAAAAAATATAAAATGGGCTCTTATATAAAATACCGCATAAAAATAAATTTTAACTAAAGTAAAAATTTGAATAAAATTAAAAAATAAAAATTATTCATTTATTTGAGAATTTTTTAAACCATAATATGTGTTCTTATTTTAAATAGCATATAAAAATTTAAAAAAATTCATTATAGTTCGTGGTCCGATTGATCTAATAACGTTTTTTAATTAATTAATCTTTATATGAGGTATTGGTTGAGATAAAAAAGTCAGTGTTACGAGCGGGATTCGAACCCACGACCCTCGGCTAAATACGCCGCTGCTCTACCAGATTACGCGACATTTTAAAAATGCCAAAAAGGAGGGAAAATTCGAAAGGTTGGGTTGAGGTGGGAAGTTGATGTCCGAGTGGACCGAAGTCTCGATAGCTCAAGTGGTCGATCAGCGGCGTATTTAGCCGAGAATCGTGGGTTCGAATCCCGCTCGTGACACTGACTTTTTTATCTCAACCAATACCTTATATAAATATTAATTAATTAAAAACAATATTAAGTAATAAAAAATTAAATATAAAACAAATATTATGGTTTGTCTAGTAATTAGAAGTTTTCTTGAATTTGAAATAATTGTCGTAAAAGATAATTAATTTAAATTAAAAAATCTCGAAATTATAGAAGTATCGTTTGTTTTTGTATTTGATTTTACATAATATTTAATTTCAATTGTCATTAACTTTCCAATTTTACTTTACTTACTTTCGTTTGTAGGTATATCTTTATTTTTATGCTTTAGAGAAAGAATTAATTTGAAACTAAAAAGTTTATTTCCAACGGAAAAATGCCATTTAAAAAGAGTTCGTTTGAGAAAAATTGAAATTAAAAAAGGTAAAATTGTAAATGAAAAATATCATTTTGATGTTAAAACGGGTTAATTTGAAATTTAAAAAAATTATTATAAATTAAACAAGCTAACTTGTAGTTAAAATGGGTTGGGTAAAACCTATAAGTAAAACGAATTTTCCAATAAACAACCGGTCTTACTAGTTAATAAAAAAATAAAAAATGAAAAAGTTTAATTTGAAGTTAAAAAGAGGTAATTTGAAACTAAAAATGTCAATCTGAAGTTAGAAAGTGTGTAGTTGAAAAAAAAAGTTAATTTGAAGTTATAAACGGTTAACTTTACGGGAAAAAAGGCTATAAAGAGAGTAGAAATACGTTGATTGAATATAAAATTTCTTTTTGCATTGTATAAATTCACTTTTCCACATCCTAAATGTATTTGTTAAATGTAAACAATGTTTGTAAATCCCAGACTCTGAAGATGATCTCAATAAAGATCGAAACGTTGGCACGATAAAGAAAATGTTTTTCTGAAACCTACATCACACCAGACCGCATCTCACGATTTCTAAATAGCTGTAAAGAGAACTGAATTTCCAACTGAATAGCCTGTTGTAATAGTAAGTTAAAAAAATGAATTAAAAAGGTTAATTTGAAGTTAAAAAAGGTAAAATTGCAATTGAGAAATATCTATTTGATGTTAAAAATGATTCATTTAAAAAAAATTAAATTAAGCAGGTAACTTGAAGTTTAAAATGATTGGGAAAAAGCTGTAAAGTAAACTGAATTTTCCAATAAACAGCCGGTCGTACTAGTTAATTAAAGTATATAAAATTAAAAAAGTTTAATTTGAAGTTAAAAAAGGGGTAATTTGAAACGAAAAATATCAATTTGAAGTGAAAGTGTGTATTTGAAAAAAAATTGAAATAAAATATAGTTAGAAAAGGTTAATTTTATGGGGAAAAAACAATAAAGATAAATGAAGTTTCAACTGAATAGCCTGTTTTACTAATCAATTTAAAAAAATGAAATTAAAGTAGGTTAAATTAAAGTTACAAAAGATGAATTTAAAAACAAAAAGTGTAAAGCAAACTGAATTTTTAACTGAACAGCCTGTTTTACTTGTTAATTAAAAAATTAAATTAAAAAACATTAAATTGAAGTTACAGTTTCTTACTGAACAACCTGTTTTACGAGTTAATAAAAATTGAAATTAAAAAATGTTAAAATAATGTTATAAAGGATAAATTTGACGGGAAAAAGGTATTAAGTAAACTGAATTTCCAACTGAACAGACTTACTACTGTCTTGAATGGTATTATCAGTTATCAGATGATTCAGCTTCGTTCAGCCGAAAGCTGCGGGTTTTCCGGACCCTTGCCACCCCAAAGTCACCCCCGGGATGAGCTGTAATACCCCTTTTTGTGTTTGACATAAAAATCCCCACCGAGAAAACCACAGGTGCCCCGTCGCTTTTTTGAAATGGATAACGCTCTTCTCGTCGTCTTATTTCATCACATTATTTTATTTCTTAACGATTAAGTTTAATAATTAATTATTGATGAGTTTTTATGAAAAAGTATTGTTTGTCAATGAAGTTGAGGGAGTTTAAAAGAAGATTCTCAGAATATTCGGCGAATTTGACAGGCTGGTTTGTTCCACAATGCAAATTAACCCCTGAAAACGGAAAATCGTCCATGGTCGAGATTTTCCCCCGGGCCGACCTCGTTATATTTATGCTACGGTGAGAGTGCGGGAAATGCAATTCAGCAACAAGGACGGGTTTATTTTGTTCAGAAGGGATTTATGCCGTTGTACGCGGACGGAGCCGGCGCTCGAAACCGCCCCAGGCAAGTGTATAATTACAACGAATCGCCGTACATACATCAAACGAGACGACGCGGCATACAAAATACAATGCTGCCCAAAAGCTTGTTGATGATGATACGTCGCGATTTATCGGAAAAAAATAAACCGCACACCTGCGATCCGTCATTTTTCCCCTTTTGCTATCCACGACAGTACCAAATCTTTAGTTTCTCAACTGTAGTAACCCCACATCTAATTATTTTTTCTATCTGTTCATTTCTTTGATTACAGATATTCCAAGTCCAAATCGTCAGTCACTAGCAGGCCACGCTTCTCCCCTCAGTAGCACCGACACATAAAACATGAAATAAGATGTCATTTCTTATCTTAAATTTGTATAAGTTTCCGATATTTTCCAAGAATCATAGTCATTTTGTGGATTACCTTATTGGCAGTTTCAAGTCTATTATGAATGGCTGTATAAAACTTTTTGTACATAATCCTTCGTTTCTTGCCACTGCTTTTCCCGAAGTTCTCCTGGCAGAAATGAAGAATATCTAGGTCCATAGTGCCGCTAATACGGCATCTAAACAGGTGTCTAGCTGCTGCTTCGTTTCCTATAATGCCGTTATAGCTCTTAATTTTAACGTAAAGTTGTAGGTTGAGATGGAGAGTTGGTGTCCGAGAGGATCGAAGGTCGTGGGTTCGAATCCCGCTCGTGACACTGACTTTTTTATCTCAACCAAGACTTTACATAAAAGAGTAATTGAAAGAAGTAACTTCATCAATTAGACCACTAAAACTAATAATTGGATTAATTTTAACCCTGATATTATTTTCTTTTAAGAAAAATAAGTTTTTACTGATCTAATAGATTTTTTTGGGTTCTTCACTTTATTGATGATTACTCTGCTATCAGTATTTATCAATGGAAAATGTAAGGTTTTTTATCCGCCCACCGATTTAACCACTCTGGTGCTTTCAGTATGGCCAAAAGCTCGGACTTATGTGCTCCACCCACTTATTTAATGAAAGCAAAAAAATAAAAAAATACACGTTTTTTATAGATTCTGATGTACTTTACTTTAGCTTGATTATTTTGGCAAATTGATTTTTTCTTTAAATATTGCAGAATACAACGAACAAGTGTTTTTTTTAATTTAATTTTTATTTTTATTTATTTATTTGGAACCTATTGTTTTTTTCCATATTTTTGTTAGTGTTTAGTCTCCTAAAAACATAAAAAAATAAAATATGTTGCTCTCCTAGAACCTTCTTAAAAAGTCTCAAAAGTTGTTCGCCGCTTTTTGGTTATTTTAAACATTTTTGAATTTTTCTTCAACGACCAACAAGGTATGAACTTTCGTTTCCTAAAGGTTGAAGTAAGAAAGAAGTTCTGCTGACACTTATATTACCAAATAATTTTCAAAACTGAATCTGCAAAACAATTCCCCCCCCCAAAAAAAAGAACAGTCTGAAATAGTAATATTTATTTTGTTTATAAAAAAATCGTTTAATTAATAATATACAACGTTTTTACATTGAAAAAAAGTTATTTTAAAGCGTTTTGTAACTAAAAAACTTTTTATAACTTTCTGATAAGTTTTTGTGTAAGTAGCTTATAAACAACCCCCACTGGTAATAATGTCGAAACGATTTCACCCAAGGCGTTTATTATGAAATGTTTCTATTTAAATATTATTATTAATATTTTAAAAAATGCCAAGGAAAGGACGGGATTTGTGATTGTAATGAAAATTTACGCGATTATTTTCTTAAATTGGTATTTTAATGAGAATCTATCGGTACTGAATATTAATTTTCGTTGTGTATAGATTGAAATGCCGTCGTGAAGATAAGGCGTGGGTTGAATAATAATAACCTATCAGGCCTGATTAATCATAAAGATGACGGCGAAGGGATCGGGGGATATATTCCTTCTGGGTTATATATTATTAGGGGCGACGTTTGTCTGATGGGCCATTGGCAGGATTCGAAAGGGTTGAAAGGGGGAAATGGAATTAGGGGCATTAAGTGCCTATATGCAACGCCCTCGCGAACCGGCACTAAATTCGAAAACCCCCTTCTGCACTCGAGTTAACGGTCGTCAGGCGCAATGAAAACTCGTCGGAACACAATTGATTTATAGTTATTTATAACACTACTACTTACTTGCATAATTTTCAAAGGAAATACCCGAGCCAAAATTGAAAAATAAGAAAAATCCATCGGCAAATTTAAATTCATCGTCTTACTTCATTATATATGTACGAAAATTTTTAAAACACACACACAACTTGGAATCCATCCAAAAATGAAAAAATTCTTTAATAATTTTTGTTAGCCTATTTTTCAAAGGATATTTTCTTAACTTGACTTTTATAACAGGGTTCTGCAAACTTTTTGGTAATATTCCTCCTGAGAATGGCGGGAAAATAAAATAGTGACCAATTTGTGTTAATCTGTCTCAGCCAAATTTAGAAAATATTCAGTAATTTCTTATTTTTAATGTCACGTAAATAATATATTCAACGTTATTTTAAATTAGTGCCAAAACTGTCAAAACGAGATTTATCAATTCACTTCTCTGCTGATCTCATCCCTATTACAAGGCTGCAAAACCAATAAGAAAGGAAGAATAAGGAAGAAAAACACAAACTCCTCCACATGTTGCAAATATCGATTTCCAGTGGTTCAAAGATAGCCAAGCAGATGAGTTTGCATTTTTCGTCGCTTCTAATGAAGCCGAACAAACCAATCGCAAGAAGAAATTTCATATCGAGATTCCGAATTCCCCTGGGCCCTGAAATGACGGCCAAAATATCCAAAACACTATCAAGACTGAAATCATCCACAACAAATCCTCTAGGTAAAAGCTGAGTTGCCTAGAAAAGCTGTGGTGCAGATAAGACCACCATCAATGTAGACATCGTGCTTAATGACTTATTGTGGTGAAGTTTTAAAGAAATAAAAACTTAAAATCTTCAAGACATCCAGAAGCTAATATGCAAAGATCATAAGGCCAATTAAAAAAAAAGGCATCCAGATTCTATGGTATTGACCTTATCCTAAAGTAATCGCTTGTAGGAATTTGATATCAAGATTCCGACATCAACAGCCCTGCAGTGACGGCCAAAAATGTCCAAAACACTATCAAGACTGAAATCATCCACAACAAATCCTCTAGGTAAAAGCTGAGTTGCCTAGAAAAGCTGTGGTGCAGATCAGACCACCATCAATGTTGACATCGTGCTTAATGACTTATTGTGGTGAAGTTTTAAAGAAATAAAAAATTAAAATCTTTAAGACATCCAGATTCTATGGTAATGACCTTAGCCTAATGTAACCGCAAGAAGAAATTTGATCTCAAGATACCGACGTCAGCAGCCCTGCAGTGACGGCCAAAAATAGCCAAAACACTATCAAGACTGAAATCAACCCCTGACAAATCCTTTAGATACAAGCTGATTCTGAGAGAGTTGCCTAAAAAAGCTGTGGTGCAAATAAGAGCATCATCAATGCAAACTTCGGACTTAATGACTTATTTTTGGGGCAGTGGTTGTGGCGAAGTTTTAAAGAAATAAAAAATTAAAATCTTCAAGACATCCAGATTCTATGGTAATTACTTTATCCTAAAGTAATCGCTAGAAGGAATTTGATATCAAGATTCCGACGTCAACTGCCCTGCAGTGATGGCCAAAAATATCCAAAACACTATCAAGACTGAAACATCCACAACAAATCCTCTAGGTAAAAGCAATGACCTTAGCCTAATGTAATCGAAAGAAGACATTTGATCTCAAGATACCGACGTCAACAGCCCTGCAGTGACGGCCCAAAATATCCAAAACACTATCGAGACTGATATCATCCCCTGACAAATCCTTTAGATACAAGCTGATTCTGAGAGAGTTGCCTAAAAAAGCTGTTGTGCAAATAAGAGCATCATCAATGCAGACTTCGTACTTAATGACTTATTTTTGGTAAAGATGAACAGAATCATCAATGTAGCTTTCAGACTTAAATAAGATTCGGATGTTTCTGTGGTCATCTTGATCCCTTAGTCAAGCAGAACGCAGCATAAGCTATGACTCAACCACGCCATGCCTCATGACTTATTGGTCATGCACCAGTTGTAATGAAGTGTAAATAAATAAAAAGTTAAGATCATAAAGGCAATCAAGATTTTATGGTAATGACCTTACAGAATCTAAAATTATCAAGACTGAAATCAACCTCATCAAAACCCCCTACGACCTCATTATTGCTCTGATTCTAAGTGGACTGTCTAGAAAAATCCCTAGTCCAGATGTACAGAATCATCAATGTCGCCTTCAGACTTAAATAAGATTCGGATGTTGCTGTGGTCATCTTGATCCCTTAACCAAGCAGAACGCCGCTTAAGCTATGACTCAACCACGCCATGATACGTGACTTACTGATGATGCAATGGTTGTAATGAAGTTGTAAATAAGTGAAAAGTTAGGATCATAAAGACATCAAAATTCTATGGTAAATTCTAAAATATTATGGAGACTGAAATTAACTCTTTCAATGCCCCTAGAAACGACCTGATTATTGTTCTGATTCTCAGGAGGTTGCTTACAAAACTATAGTCCAAATGACCAGAATCATCTTTACAACCTTTGGACATAAATAGGTCGCTGAAGTCATAGCGCAAAATAGCGTACAGAGATGCACAGTCGACACATCCTGCTGCATGAGAAATAGATTCCTCAATAGTAACCTCAAAATGGAAAAGTGAAGAAAGCTATCTATAATTCTGCATAAGCCACCTCAAATAATTAAAGTCTACGTCATCGTAGAAGCAGCCCACCTTTTAGACGTTGAGAACCAGACAACTCAAACGCGACTTGACTTTAATGCAAAACCCCTGGATACGACCTGATTATTCGTCTAGAAAAGCTTTGGTCCAGATGATCAGAATCTTGAGTACAGCTATTAGACCTAAGCAGACGCCACGAACAGTTGAAGTCATCATGATCAACAAGGTAAAACGCCAGATTAGCTTGAATTGAACAGTTCTCACTGTTTTTTAAAGTGTGTAGAGATTAGTGACCGTTAATCGATAGTTAGCATTTTAAATAGAACTTTTTTCAAATACTTTAAAAAACAGTTATTCAGATATCGTGAGATGCGGTCGGGTGTGACACGATATCTGAATAACTGTTTTTTAAAGTATTTGAAAAAAGTTCTATTTAAAATTCTATTCAAACTCCTTACCGATTATCTTACAGGCAAAGACGCCTATTAGGGATTCAACATGATCCAAGCTGAAGTGCCTCAAGGGCATATCCTAAACCCGCTCTTTACTAGCGATCTACCAGAAAACAAGGAAAATGCCGCGATGACGTCCGCTGATAATACAGCACTATGGCGGTTGGGGAACCGACCCAGAATCAACCCGGAAACATATCACCTCAATTTCCACAAATAGACGGAAAATTGGATAATTAAGCTAAATGAAGACAAATCGGTGCAGTTGAACTTTGAGTAAGTTGCGTTTCCTTTGCAGCGAAATATATTTGCTTATGCATGAAATCATTTATCATCTAACTGTCTGATTTCTCTTAAAAATACACACTATCATGTATAATTTATTTTACGGAAAATCTAAGTTTGCAGTGCAAGCACAGTAGAACCTTGGGCTATCTAAAAAAGAAAATAACTGTTTTTAGGCTCGGCCAACTACTTGGTCATCCCAAGCCTTCAATTTTTTTCCTGTTTGATTCCTTCTAATTTCTTTTCGAGTTTCTCCAGCCAAATTATAGATGTTATACGATATAACCGTAACCGACTATCTCCTTTGTTTATCTATAGCCTGTCTGAATCTCTTGGTCTCGTCAATTGTGAATAAAATAACACAAATAACAAACACATACACAAAACATAATAAATAAAACGTAATAGTCAGGTTATTATTCACTCTACCATAAATTTCTCGATATTTCTCTATTTGGGGTAAGCTCTACATTCGCGCTAATAAATTACATCCATACACGGATTAGATACTCATATTCTGGTGCGGTATGCCTGGAATGTTTGTATGTGTTTTATCTTTTTATTGTACATTTATTGTTGGCATGTGATTAAGTTCATTTTATTTTATTGATTATTATTTTTTAAATTATTTTAAAAATATCAGTTATCATTATAAATGAGGTTGAGAGATGTTGCTATTGAAGGTTACCCTTATTTGGTCCGTACGCACTACATAGTCTTTTTGTGATCATTTTGTCGTTTCTTGCTACTGCTCTTCCCGAAATTCTCCCTGGCAAATATGAAGATTAACTAGTTCCTTGATGCTGCTTATACGGCATGTAAACAGGTGTCTGTAGCTGCTGTTTCGTTTCCTTTAATGCTGATAACTGCTTGAACCTCATTAATTTTAACGTAAGGTTATAGGTTGAGATGGAGAATTGGTGTCCGAGAGGATCGAAGTCACGATAGCTCAAGTGGTAGAGCAGCAGAGTATTTAGCCGAAGGTCCGTGGGTTCGAATCCCGCTCGTGAAACTGACTTTTTTGTCTCAACCATACCAAACATAAAAAGAAGAATTGAAAGAAGTAACTTGGTCAATTGACCACTAAAACATAAATGGATTATAAATAAGAGTAATTTATTTTGAGAACAACTCTGGCAGATGGATTTTCAATCCACGCTGTAATACTTTTGTCAATTAATTATTTATTTATTATGTGCACATTAAACGATAAAAATATGTGTATCTATCTAAATTATATTCACACGACAGACTTAGTTCACACTACCTCAGAGTTCTCGCATTCCTCGAAAGTGACTGTGGATAAGCCCCACATTCACGCTAATAAATTACTTAATTTCATGTTTTAGTGGTCAATTGACCAAGTTACTTCTTTCAATTAATTATTGTTTCTACGTATGTTCTTGGTTGAGAAAAAAAAATTGGAAATGGCAAAAAGAGGGAAAATTCGA
This sequence comes from Cimex lectularius, assembly GCF_000648675.2. Lineage (NCBI taxonomy): Eukaryota > Metazoa > Arthropoda > Insecta > Hemiptera > Cimicidae > Cimex > Cimex lectularius. The sequence goes on along the minus strand of NW_019393012.1, from coordinate 281,892 downwards.
AAGGTTGAAGGTCGAGATGGAGAGTTGGCGTCCGAGTGGATCGAAGTCACGATAGCTCAAGTGGTAGAGTAGCTACATTTTTAGCCGAAGGTCGTGGGCTCGAATCCCGCTCATGACACCTGCTTTTTCATTTCAACCAAAACCTTACATAGAAAGAATAATTAATTGAACTAATAAATTATATTCTCATACCAGACTTCTTTCAACTACCTCAAATTACTTGATTCTTCGAGATACTAGGGAATAAGCCACTCATTCACGCATATTAATTACATTAACACATTCATTTTCACTGCCCTAGAGTATACGATATTCCTTCCTCCGGTGTGATCTGACCTGTGGTGAACATTGCAGATAAGAGCAACAGATGGGTGGGTAGAGAAGATAGCAGATAGAACGAGGTAAATGTGTTTGGTGAAGTAGTATCAGCAGTGTATATTGTAAAAAGGATCGAGCCTAGGACACTCCCTTGGGGACTCCATATTTTGCTGGAATATAAGAGGAAAAGATTTGTTTTAAATGTTACTCTTTTCCGTTCACACTAGGACTCAAAGAGTGTGGAGCGTTGTTGAAGTTTTCGAGTGAAATGGCATATAGAAAAAATACGAATTTCCTATTTTCGAAAATGCTGAATTTTGTATGACAGGAATGAACTTTAATTTCTAGCCTCGCCCTGTTTATAACCCTGACGTAGGCCTCCTTGCTATATCAAATTGTTTGAAAAGGTGCCAATTCAATTTTACCTGAAAAACCAAGACATGTTTCCTCCTCCTGCCAAAAAATAAAATAAACTTATGCAAGCTTTTTAGTCAATATATTGGCTTACACTTTAACGTCTAAAATGCATGAGGTTTTTTTTAAAAATAATGATTGTTGTATGAAATTTCGATTTTTCATAACTACAAAACGTCTCAGCTTGTTTTTCGAATTTTATCAAAAAACAAACAAAAAACAACTTGTTTGTCGTCAAAAGTTGACCTGATTCATGTCAAGTCGGCGGGCGCCGGTATGGTTTGTTTTCCACTCGGAAAACTTGTTTTTCCAAATCTCCCTCTTGCAAGATGATTATTTTTCAGCGGGCCCATCCGACATGGAAGATTTACAGATTTTTCTCTATTTGTCTCACTTTATGACCCGTATATATATATAAAACCGAGATGGAGAAAAAGCAAAACGTCTTCGCCTCCTCTTGACAGATGAATCACTCCCTTTTAAAACTGAACAGGGTAAAACCATCACGGTTACGAGTCCAGGCAGCTTTTCTTGTATATAAAAACCTCGGCGAATAAGGATAAAATTCCTGTATCGAATCCTATAAATGTTTTGCACTACAGGAACAAATGTAATAGCTGTCAAACCTTTAAATTGAATTTGGCTTATCATTTTTTAAGCTAACAAAAATTATACTGTCCTTAGAAGGATCGACATTTCTAAGAAAAGAAAAGTCCTCCGGTTTTGATAGGTTTCTTAATAAAATAAAATATTGTTTTAGATTTTAACCAAAAAATGAAGGTACTTTTTAAAAGGATAGTTCCTACTCACAGTAAGTTGTTTTGCAACGATCCGGATTTCGAGCCTTTTAGCTCATCATCAGGTTGAAGGACTTCTACAACCACGTCTCTCGACATGAATTGCCAAAGTGAACCGCTGATACCTCCGCCAACGCGACGTTC
>NW_019393012.1:257135-279716 GCF_000648675.2 Cimex lectularius | reverse complement strand
GGTTCACTTTGGCAATTCATGTCGAGAGACGTGGTTGTAGAAGTCCTTCAACCTGATGATGAGCTAAAAGGCTCGAAATCCGGATCGTTGCAAAACTACTTACTGTGAGTAGGAACTTTCCTTTTAAAAAGTATTGAACACCACACTCACTCCATCATTTATCATTTCTAAAAAATGAAGGTGCCAATTATCAATTGGATCTACGAGATTGGAAAGAAGGCAATTTCAATAATTCAACATTAATTGTTCACATTTTAGTTGTCATATTTGATTATTTCCAACATTTTTGAAAAGTCGGTTGAGAATTTTTTTTTGACACGAGTGAGACTCGAACCTGCGACCTTTGGCTTCTTTACCGTTCAAGCCCCGCTCTTGACACTAATTTTTCTTCTCAACTGCCTTTGCATAAAAATTGAAAATAATAATTGATAATAAACTGATATCTAATTAAATAGTTGATTTTGAACTGAATTCCGAATTGAACTGAATTTGATTGAATAGGAAAAATAAAAAATTTCTCTTTATCTACTGTATTATACCGTTAATCATTATTTGAATATCATTGTCATAATGTTCTCTCATTTTTAAATTTTTTTGGGAGAAAAATTAAATATTAAAAGGATCGACATGTGTAAGGAGATGAAAGGACGGGGAGAACAGGGTCACGGCCCACGAGACGTCCGTATTGACAGAGGCGTGTCATCCGGGAATCAACCCTTGGCAAGGAGTGAAGGGGAGGGATTTTATCTTGGTGTTTGTTCGTCGTGGGAAAGGGATCTGGAAAAAAAATCCCCCCTTTCCGCGAACGAAAAATCCTTAAGCATGCTCTTTCTTGTCCGGAAAAATCCGATGGATCGGGGCAATGAACGGCCTAATTAGATAGGAAGAAAAGACGACTTTTCCTCTTCTTCCAGGACGTGTTAAGGACAACGCTGTGTGATTGCGTTTGCACATAATTAAACAACAAACTAAAGTCAAAAGGAGCAGCCAGTTGTCGTGAATTTCATTAGGAACTTAAAGAATGAACAACAACAACAAAAGTTTATTAATTTAAAAAATATTCGTCTAAAAAATTCAAATTGAGCTTTTGAGCACTCCGGAGCGTTTAAAATTGTGGGATGGAAAAAAATAGACAAGTAAAACCTTTCTTAATAATTATGCTTTTATTATATATTTTATTTCTGACCTCCTAATACAGAAAATGATTTATTTAATAAAATTATTAAAAATAATTGCTTTTGGATTTATCATTTGTTAAACATCGCTTTGAAAGGACTAGAACCTCAGTACATTTGGATAAAATTAAACAAACAACGCTTAAAAATGGTTTTTTTCAAGTTATTTCAGTCTTGACATCTTAATAAATTAAGTATCATTGCTATGCTTTTCCAAATTGTTTGAAGGAAGCTTTTTAAAGCTTTTACAAATTTAAAATAATGGAATGTATTTTAATAAAATATACAAGTGAAACGTTTAGCACTTTTAGTCCGGGCCATTTAATACTAGACAAAACGCTTATTTTTTGAATTACACTTTTATTTTAGATAGTTTTCAAAGTTCAAAAACCTTTAAAAGCATACGCAAAACATTAAAAAAAAAATTTTTAAAAGCATTTTACCACTTATTAAATTACAAAAACTTACGTTTGAATTGCAATTTTATTTTAAAAGGGTTTGAAAGTTAAATAAGCTTTAGTATACTAAATTTATTTAAATAAACATGCAAAACGGTCATTAAAAATTACATTTCTTCAATCTCTTGTGATCTTGACTTTCCAATATCACGTTAGAAAAAACGCAAAAATTAATGGATTTAAAAAAAATAAACAAGCGTTCTTTTGTTAATAGATACACTTTTAAAGATATTTTATTCCTCCCATCCAAACAAGTATAACAAAAAATGTTTTACATAATAAAATTAATAAAAACTATTTCGTTCTGGATAGATCATTTATTTTAGATAGCTTTTAAATCTCAAAAATATTAAGTATCATAAACAAAACGTTACTTTAAAAAGTGCATTTTTTAAGCTGGTTTGGTTTTGATTTTCTATAATTTTAAATTATTTGGGGAAGTTTTTAAAAACCTTCAGAATGTTTAAAATTATAGAATGTATACTATTAACGAAAAAAAAAGTTTTTTACTCTTTTTTAAGCTCCTTTAATAATGATTTTACGTAGAAAAACGTAAAATAACAAAAATTTAATTTTAGTTATCTTTTTGAAAACGGGTTTTAGATGCTTTTGTTGACGTTTGAAATTTTAGTATCACTTGGTGTATTTTAATTAAAATAAAAGGGTAAAACCTTTACTTTAAACTACATTTTTTGAACCCTTCTCAGGTTTTTGTGATCTCCTGATACTTTCTCATTACATTTATCTAAGGAAAATATATATATTTTTATCATGATTTCTTTATAAAAATATTTTTTCCAGCTTATCCTCCTTTCCTAATTGAACGAGGTGAAATTTTATTTTAAAACAACCAAGGGGAGAAAAAGGATTTGTACGTTCATATTCTTTTCCAAACTCTTTTAAGCTCCTGTTTTTATACGTTTGGTTTCAACAACAAAAACAAAAAAAAGAGAGAAAAACGCTAGTTTTCCGTGTGCGCCTTGCGCCTCTATCAATAAAATTTTATTTTAGAAGGAAAAACTTCAACCTTTCCGTGTTGTTTGTCAAGTCGTTTTACTTAGGAGCCATTTTGGATTCGTGACCTCTTTACAAAATTTGTTGTAAAGTTTATAAAATAAAAAAATCTGCCTTTGGTTTCTGCAAAAAAAGAAAACCTTTAGGTTTGTAAAAATATTTTTTTTTATTTAAAAAAAATCTATTGTATGATTTTTTAAGTTCAATGAACTTTTAATGCTTGGAAAGTATTTTTTTTAAATAATTTCTTTTATGGTTTTTGAGAATTTTAATGTTGACTATAGCCAACTATTGTGACTTTTACGTAAGTTTATTTTTTACGTTTTATTTTGAGATTTATTAGGCAAAGAGCATACTTTACTTTTTATTTTGACGATTTTATCTTTTTAACTCTATTTTTTTTCATCTTTTTTATTGGTGCAATAAATTTTTCTAGTATATGGTCGAGGTTTATTGTACAATTTCTCAGAAGAAAAATTAGGCCGAGTTGGTTTGTTCTGATATAAAGTAATGACATAAGCCTCTTTCCCGGCCCATTTATAACACTTATGAAGGAGGGGCTTCCCTCAAAAACCAATACTGGCCTAGTTCCTCGGCTGCGAAAAGTAATGAAACTTCCTGTGGGAGATCGCGAAAAAAAAGCGTTGAATTTTACAAAGGGTGCTCCAAGTTGGTTCGTCCCGCGAATCGGTAGGATTTGATATTCCTCGCGCGGGCCTTTATGGCCAGAAGCATCAGCAATAATCGTCAGGGATGTTATTGAGGACAAATTGGTGGCCCGTTGATGGCAAAACGATTCGACGCTTAGCCAGAACTGAATTCATTGGAAAAATGATTCGAAACGTCTGAAAAATTCGGACGACCCTGATGAAGTTTGGGGATTTTCCACTCTCTTGATTCTATTAAATGTTTATATAAACTGAAATTAAATCATAAATTAAATATTAAACGAGATAAATTAAAACTCAAATACCAAATACATAAAAATTAATTCATGATATACATTAAAATATATTTCCCAAAAAATTCACCAAGTAATTTCTTTATTTTAAGTTATTAATAATTAAATTTGACTTTCACTATTTCTTTTCTATTTTTTGTACGATGTTAATATGTTCATAGCACAATTTATTCAATATTAAACTGGAATTAGGGGAGAAGGAGGGTGACAAAACTAAAACACACACAACCAAAGTTTATCGTCAACAGTTTTTAAGAGGGTTATGATAAATTTGAATATAGAATTATTGACAAGTTATTTTAAGCTATGTGGATTTGTGAGGTTGGTCTGAATTACTCTATCATCTCTCTCTCTCTCTCTCTCTCTCTCTCTCTCTCTCACTCTCTCTCACTCTCTTTCTTTTTCTCTTTTTCTCTCGTCATCCTTTTTTATTATAAAACACGTGCTCAAGCACATCTCTGACGCGTGAGTCTTGATGAAGAAATGTAATGTTGAATCGGTAATTTCACGGCGCTCCGGATGCTAAACCATCACGGCTGGAAAGTATTGCAAAACTGTATTCGACGCCGTTTAATTTATTTAAATATTTTTGTAAAACTGTAAATATCTTAACTTTTACTGTATGTAATACAGTTGCGGGGCATGTGGAGATAAAAAAATATTTTTTTACTTAATACATATATTTATTAATTATTTATTATTAAACTATATATTGCATATAAGTGAAGAAATGTAATGTTGGATAGGTAATTTCACGGCGCTCCGGATGCTAAACCATCACGGCTGGAAAGTATTGCAAAACTGTATTCGACGCTATTTAATTTATTTAAATATTTTTGTAAAACTTTAAATATCTTAACTTTTACTAAACGTAATACAGTTGTGGGGCATGTGGAGATAAATAAATATTTTTTACTTAATACATATATTTATTAATAATTTATTATTAAACTATATATTGCATATAAGTGAAGAAGGTCCAGGCAGATTTAAAAATCTATCGGCTGGTTTCTTTACATTTTCAATTTGTACAATAGTTTTTTCTATTAGTAGTGCAGAATTTAAATATCCGTTATTAGATAATACAGAATTAATTTAATAAATATGATCATTTCTTTCTTCGTCCCACGTTCTTTTTTGAGCCAGAAATTTTATAACGTTTAAAATTAAGGTAATAAATCCCCAAATGATGAGGAAGTTCTGCATGGATAAACCTGATCAACCCCCATAGAGTCGTACACCATCAGACCCCGTCTGTTGTAGTAAGGGGGCGTCAGTGGCCGCAACGCTTCAGGCGTTGACAAGGCCTTCATCACTGTAAGGTGAGCGGCTCTGCATTAGATCCCGACGTACTTACAAATGGGTCTTTTTTCAAAAAGAAGGGCACTCAGAGGGTTCATATAAGCTCGTAGTTGAAATACCCTTGTAAATCAGAATCAGAAACTTTCTCCCATTTTCTCTTTCTCCCTCCCCTACTCTTACTCTCCCTCTCCTCTTTTTTATTTCGTTATTACATTCTTTGACTATTTGTTTGAAAATCTTGATTATTTATCTTGGAGCCAATTTAATTTATAGCGCCTTTCTGGGATTGAAGCTTCTGCCATATAATTCTGTAGCTCGTTAAGTTTTTAATCTGATTTAATCTCTTTATACACGTAGAAACACACAAGAGTAGTTAGTTGATAAACAAGCGGAAGGGAAAACTCAATTAATCCCGGATTAAACAACTTACTTTCCACCGTGACGCTGGCACCGGTGGGAGAGAAAAAAATCAACTCCAATAAAAGTTCCAGATAGGAAAAGGACGGTCCAGCAAGATATAAAACGCCGGCCGTCGACGTTAAAATTCGAAATTGGACGGTCGAATGGTGCGGGGGTTGAAAAAGGGAGAATAATTAAGGCAACATTAACTCACCTCGTGTTAGCAAAAATATCTTCTCGTACACTTCCGCAAAGCGGTGTTTCTACGTTTACATTAAGCCCGGGCGTAATAAGCTTGTGGCATCATCAAATAAAAGATTGCGAAACACGGAAAAAATTTGGCTAACGCAGGCGTTGATTTATCTAAGCGAGGGTAATTGTTCTTTCTAGGAATGTTTTATAACACAGATCGTTATCACTATCTGGTTCCGAAAATGATCGCTGTTTTCCTCTATTACTGACAATTTAATTAATTTTTTTAATTGCTCAAAGGCTCTTTTCTTGAAAAGTCTTACAGACTAATTTTCAAGTTGGCTATTGTTTTAGCATACACACCTGCAATATTCAAACAAAGTTTTTAAAATTTTAATTAAAGTTTTCCTTCTAAAATATAAGCTCTGCATACTCAACCCCGTCCAAAATATGATGTTAGAATAACCGTAGTTCCCATCTAGATTATTGAGGTGTATTTACGCTATATTTCAGATAAAATCTTTTATATCTAAAATAATTTGCAAAATCGTAAAATATTTTTCCATGTCTTTTACTCTAAACATGCTTCTTATTATATATCTTTCGTAATATGTAATAAGTTTGAAAAGTATAGTAATTTTTTAAATAGGTTTTCAATTAATTAAGGTTTTGGTTGAGATAGTAAAGTCAGTGTCACAAGCGGGATTCGAACCCACGACCTTCGGCTAAATACTCCGCTGCTCTTCCACTTGAGCTATCGTGACTTCGATCCACTGGGACACCAACTTCCCATCTCAATCTCACCTCTCGAATTTTCTCTCCTATTTGCCATTTTTCGTCATGGGTTCGAATCCCGTTCGTGACACTGACTTTACTATCTCAACCAATACCTTTTATAAAGATTAATTAATTGATAATATTTAAAGATTCAAAAGGAGGGGAAATTGAATGTAACATTACAAATTAAATGTTTAAATAATAATGTATTATAATGCTCCCATACTCTACTTGGCAGACGGAATTTATGACAATGCCCATTGGGGTTAATATAATTTTTTCTATTCTTTAAAAAAGCACATATGTTATCATTAATACTCCAGTGCCCTTTGAACGTCAGTTAAAAAAATTTAAATATTCATAAGCGAATCTTGAATGTTAATTTATTCTAAAATATGTGTCCATCTTGACAGCTTTTTGCTTTTGTCAAAAATTATATAAATAATTTGTCAGTTGAACCCGACAGTTACGTTTCTAATTTAGTTTCAGAGTTATAGTCATGTCTTGTACAAAATGCGGTAAAGTATTTTTAAAAAATATATTTTGCCATGTTTCGAGAATGCTTTTTACAGCAAGCCGAACTTGCAAATAAACCAAGAAACTTAAAGTCTAAAGGCAATTTCTACTTTTCCAAGCCAATCCGTTGTTCAACTCTTGAAAAACTTGGCAAAGTCGGCCTCCATAAATCCTTCCAAATTAGACACCTTGTTTTTTTCAACCCCCCAGGGCTGGCGGGGGTGTGTTCTACCCCTTGGAAAAAAAAACACGGAATCCCTTGACGCGACGACGATACGAAAAGATCGTCGGCGGTTATTCAACGCACCGTCGGTTAACATCGTCGTCGGCGGAGGGGAATGCATAAAATATGAACGCTCCCTGATTCGTAAAGGGTGCCAAGGCGCGGTGGTGGGTCAAATTTTCATAAAACCCCCAGCCGGACCTCTGCCGAATTTCCCGCCCTCCCTCCTTAATCAGCCCCGCTATGGAAATTTAGGCAAACCGGGTCGACAGAGCACAAACAAAGGCTTTGAAATTTTCAGAACTCATTACTGCTAAAAATCGACTATATTTTAAATTTTAAATAGATTAACGGTCGGGTCGAACAACGTCCTCTCACCCTGTCAAGAAAATTATGTAAAACATCACGCCCACACCCTAAATCCAAATGACTTGTTATACATACAATAATACATAAAAAATTCATATATGCACTCTTATAACAAAATTATGTTGCATTGAATTACAATTAATTAATTAAAATACCACACTCTGTGTTGGGATATCTGGACAAAATTCAAATGCCTGAATTTGGTCTGGTGAAACCTCTCAACCTCAAACCATCAATTTATTAAACAGAGATTCATGCAAAATAACGCTGAGCACAAAAAGCAATTAAAACTATTAAAAGGTGCACTGATACACATATTCTCAGACAGCCTTAGAAGGATTAGACCTCAGGTAGTTCTTATTCGACGTGATAAGTTGAACATATGAATGTTAAGTCGTTTAATACTTAAGGGAAGGATTTTACAAAATTAAGTTAATAACTAAAAGGAAGTTAAACGAAATTAGTTTATAACCTATATATATTAAAAAAGGTTGCAGGGGTTCATAACCTCAAAATAAGACGTACATGCCTTGAGGTTATACAAAGAAGATCTTTTTCGAATTTAGTCTATAGCCAGAAAGGTAAGCTTTATATGACTTTTCAAGCTATCGAGAAGATGACGTATAATTTGAGGTTGTTGGGTATTCAGCGACCTCGTCCGTTTGTGGGAGGTAATCTTTTTCCCAAATGTGTTGCCAGATCTATTTTACGACACTTTGTCATTCAAATCACTCACCTGATTGGATCTAGAGCTTCTGTATATTAAAAATCCTTACGATAGCGTCAATAGGCAATAACATGCAAAATAAAATGTTATCTAATATAAATAACAAATATATTATAAGAAAAAGACAGATAAGTTACGGCAAAGGTAAACAAAGTTAGTTTCTTATTGTAATAATAATAATACTATCAAATAAAATTATAGTATTAGTTTGAAATTAAAAATTAATTAAACAAAGAAATAATGGAAGAGCTCTTCAGTGAATTTAGAAAAGAAAGAAAAAACTGAGTTAGAATGAAGATACAAAAAAAATTTAATTAAACTAAAAGTTCACTTGTGAGTACTCTTGATGTATAGATGCGATGTAGCGTTGCGGTAGTTCGGGAGAGACTGATGAAGTCGGGTCCACTTATTCTGCGGTGCGGGAAGATGTCAGGCAACTAGGAAACTATCGGATTCACAATACAAAATAACTTATACAAAATATTACTGCCTGAAACATCTAAATTTAAAGAAACAGAGCGTATGCTGTCTTCTTGGTGGTTGAGACGCGACTGGTCCAATTGACTGGACTTGACAAAAAAAGAACGGGCGTTTCCATGGTAATGAAAAAATACAAAACAAATCACCGTAGCAACGGCGACGTGTAAACACTGGTGATCATGGCAACCGAAAGCGTAAACATTTGGTTCCCATAGCAACTTGAGGCGTAAACATTCGTTCCCCGTGGCAACGAGACCAAACTCTAACTTAAATTAAAAACAGAAAATACAATTTAAATTCAGGCGTAAACAGAGGTTATAACCTAAAAAGAAAATGTGATACGATTGTACGTTGTAACTTAAAAACAAATTGACGTACAAATTTAGTTTCAATCTGAACAGTAAGTTTTATGAGTTTGTAAACTAAATGGAAGATATAGCATGACTTGAGGTTATAACCTATAAAGACGAATTCAGTCGTTAGACTAAAAATTAGATGTTATATGTTTCGTTATAACCTAAAAACCTAGAAGGAAGGTTATACAAATTTAATTTTAAGCCTGAACAGTAGGTTGCAAGAAGATGTAAGTTAGGAGGAAAATGTTAAATGACTTGAGCTTATAACCTAGATGGAATATGTTATACGAATTTAGATTTTAGCTTGAAAATTTGGTGTTATGTTATTTTAAAATCTAAAAAGAAGATGCTTTATGAATTTACTTGATCGCTTAGAAAATATTTTTTATAAGTTATTTAACCAGCTTATAACCTAAAAAGCAGTTGCTATTCAAATTTAGTTTATATTCAGAAAATTATTTAATTAGTTATATGAGTTTAAAAGCGAAAAAGAAGATATAAGCAATTTAGTTTTTAGCTTGAAAAGTAGATGTTATATGATTTTGAAAGTTAAAAAGAAATTTTTATATCCTGAATTTGAAAAAAAAAACCATAAAAGAAATATGAGGAGGTTTTCATGACACTTGATACAGCCTGAGTATTACAAAACGTGTGCTCAAAAATAAAATAATTCTTTAGAAAAACGTAAAAGTTAAAAATATATCATTTAGAAAGGGAGTAGATTATCATTTCAATTGTAGATTCAACTGTGCTCGATTTCAACGTTTTTAAAAATTTTTACATTTCTTCAATACCTTTTTCGGATAGGGTTTGTAGAATAAAAAATTATTTTGGTATTCTATAAAATAACAAAAATAATAAATGAATACGAGCTTATAAAAATTGTATTGGGTTGTCCGGAAAATAATGCAGGATTTTGGTATTAAACAAAAAAAAAGAAACTAGTTACTTTAAAGCAATGTTCTTTAATCAAANCAAACAATATCATTTGGAAGAGGATTAATAAGTGTTGACATTCATACAAATGAGTAATCCTGTAAACGTAAACAGAATATTTTATATAGATTTTTTTAAATGAAAACTTAAAATCCTGCATTATTTTCCGGACAACCCAATACATATAAGAAACAAGCGGTGAATGATGCCTGGTGAATTTGTCCTGTATTCGCCCAGACTGCCAGTGAAGAAACACGAAAAGAGGAGACCAAATGGATTCAGTTAAAGATGACATGAACGGCGGTTCGGCTTAACGATGATGATGATGCTTGATGTTCTGTGTATGGAAGATATCTTTGTCCATTGCCTGTTCTCTGAACACCACTTTAATCTCAACCTGCTCGCGCTCCACAAAAAAAAAGTTAATAAAGTTTTTAGAGGCTGTCTTCAAATCGCAATAAAAATCTAAATTTTGGGCCTGGGAAAATAATTAAATACAAGCAATCAATGTAAAATTAACCAATGTTAGAAAACTTTTAGAAAGATAAATAATAAAATTAAAAAAATAGGGATTTAATATAAGTCGTGAGTTGGTACATTTCAAAAAATTGGGTATTTATTTTATCCAGTGGAAATGCAATTCTCTTGTAACTGCAAATTGAGGGAACTTGTTCTGGGTCATGATCAATCTGCATATCCATAATTTCTCATTTGAACGAATTGTTTTCATCTGGGAGTTGTGATGGAATTCCGCTGTCAGTTACCAGTCATACCGTCGTCAAAATGTTTTCAAGATTATTTTACCAAAGGATCGATGTTTTTCCCTCCGAGCCGGTCATTTTATCATGTTGAAACAGGTTCGTTGTGCGAATAATCTCGGATGTGATTATATTAGCATAGCGCGATCGTGTTTTGTCTTAATGTTTTTTCACAAAGCACGGCAGAGTTTCGGCTGTTGATTCGGTTTAATTAGTGTAGCAACTGCCTTCATGAGTGGATACATTGTCAACCATATTTCCAAAGGCAGATGGATTTCCAAGAAATAAAATTCGGACTTTTATCAGTTCTAGAAAACCTTGTTCACTGTTTGAAAATCATTCATTGATTTGGCCCAATTTCGAATTTCCTTCAGTTCATTTTCCCGGAAAAACCGGGATTTTCTTCCTTTTGATCTCTATAGCAGTTATTGTACGTTGTTTTTTTTATAATTGTATATTAGATAATAAATGTTCGAAATTCCGCAAACTCATGATCTCTTAGAAATTTGAATTCTATTAATTCCATTTTTTTGGAAATCAGTACAATGAAACCCCAGATCATTATTTCATTTCGAAATACTGCTATATTTATTTGTCTTCATTTCGGTGAGTTATTTAATATCTCTAGAAAAAAAGTAATTTATTTTACCAGTATCCAAGTTGACTAAGTCCACCTTATGCAAATTAAACTGTAAAGTGTTATATGAGTTTAAAAGCTAAAAAAAATGTTATATGTCATTTACACGGTGTTATGCCAAAGAAATAATTAGTCATTTTAACTGCAGAAACGGGGACCGCGGTAGCCGAGTGGTTAGCATAAGAGACTCTCACGCCGCGGCCGTGGGTTCGATTCCCACCGTCGCCTCTGGCCCTTTTTTCACGATAAACCCCCCCCCCAAAAAAAAAAATATCCATACAAGAATTCGTCACCATGGCTAATATGCATAGATCATAAGGCAAAAAAAAACTGCAGAAACAGATCTATGAACACTAAAGATAACTTATAAACAATGAACTTTGCTCAATTGATCTACCGATGAACAACAAACTGAGTTTACTAAGAACAATCTACAAAGAACCATGAATCACAGACTAGAACTGATTTGAACAAACAACGCCAACTAAAGCTAAATAATCACTAAACAATGAACCTAAGAATATAACATAACCATTCAATGAAAAGTAGCAAATCATACTACCTGATATACAACCTGACAAACAATGCCAAACCCCCTGAGGGCAGGGCACCATGTACCAGGAAATCAACAGTAAAAACCAGCCACGTCCCTCCTTCCAATAAACACAATTGGACTTGACAAGGGTTTACAGTTTATTTTTGAACCAAAATATTTGTTTATTATTTGGCTTTTAAAATGCAAAGAAATATATTAAAATGTTGTATTTTTAGCTGGGCTGATACATTTTTTTTTTGTATATTTTAGTCTTTTTGAAGAAAGCATTTGCAGTCTTTTTGAATTTGGAGTTTTGCTATATCGAAATGTTTTAGTGACTTGGACCAATTTTTTTATTACGGTTTAAAGTTTTTGTTTCATAATGCAAATTGTTTTTTGTTGTTGGAGTGGCGATGGGGCTTTTATTCACTTTCTTCTTCTAGTAGCAGAGTCGCAAGGATTTATTAGAGGACTGCTGATCGATACGAACCAGCCGACTGGAGGAAATTCGCTTTTCCGGTTTTACGTTGAATGGCGAAAATGGTTATAAACCGTCCCCCGCCCTTGAATAGGGACAGGCCGGACCAGGGGGTCTTTCAGTTCTTTTTTTTTTTGTTCCTGTCGAACTTCGTTGAAGTGCCGTCCGATCATATCTGCCAAACCATTTGCCATCGCGCCTTTGGAACAAACACTGGAAAAAATATTCTTAATTAAGATCCGGCCAATAGAAAAAAAAATACATGAAAAAAAATATGGATCAATTTATTTCTCACGCTTCCAAAAAACAATGTAGACATTTTGTCATTTATATACACGTTTCTGTCCGAATATTATTTTAAATTGTAAATATTCAACGCACTTAACATACATTCGAATATCTACTTGCAAAATGGCAAAATTCTTTAATTTAAAAAAACTGTTATTCAATCGCATAATTATTATCCATTTCACAGTTTTTATTTTTTGTTTGATTTCAAAAATATGCAATGGACGTATTTTTAAAAGTTATAACTATCACGAAATAGAGTTTTCCTTCTACAAGCAAGAAAGGGAAACAATGGAAGAACCGTGATGTTATAAAACTAGTTGAGTGATATTAGTAGAAAAGTTTTCCGTTTTCAAAAGCCTCTGATTTACAATTAAATCGGATTTAGTTGGGTCAACTTTTGACTAACTGACTTGCTTCAGTTCGTAAACCCCGGCGAGAAGCTTGATGTAAGGGGTTGTAAACAGGGGTGCTTTACCGTTAACGTCTTGCGACCCCATCCGCCCGGAAGTGGGATCCTTACACCTTCCAAATACGGTTTCCCCCTTTGGAAAACCTGTTAGGCTAAACTTCCGGCTAATAGGAAATCGCAAATGGGAATACCGACAGCAATAGTGATGATTATAATCATTTTAATTTTTGTTTTATTAATTATTTGTTTTAAAAATTAAGTTATTTACAGTTTTATAAATTTTTTAATAGAAATCCCGTCGAACAGGTCATCAGTTTTGCAATACCCGCTAGTCGTGCTGGTTTAGCATCCAGTGCGCCGTGAACGTTTCTTTCCAATTAAACATCAAACCTCATGCTGACCAGAAGCGAGAATATTTTTAACATTTTTGAAGAGAGTGAATCAGAGGAGAGATAGAGATATATATAGAGAGAGAGAGTGCAGTCGAAAAGGATGAAAAAATATAAAAGCATAAAATCTGACGAAGAAGAGAGAAATTTTGAAGAACCTAGTAGATAAAGATTTAAAGAGAATTACAGAAGAATATAAGAAAATAGGAAGGAGAGTGAGAGTGAGTGAGAGAGAGAGAGAGAGAAAAGAGAGAGAGAGAGAGCAGTCGAAAGGGATGAAAAAATATAAGAGCATAAAATCTGACAAAGAAGAGAGAAATTTTGAAGAACCTAGTAGATAAAGATTTAAAAAGGATTGCGGAAGAATATAAGAAAAGTAGGAAGGAGAGTGAGAGTGAGAGAGAAAGAGAAAGAGAGAGAGAGAGTGTGTGTGTGCAGTCGAAAGGAATAAAAATTTATAAGAGAATAAAATGTGACCATGAAGAGAGAAATTTTGAAGAACCTACTAGATAAAGATTGAAAGAGAATGACAAAAGAATATAAGAAATGTAGGAAGAAGAGTGAGAGGGAGAGGGAGAGGGAGAGGGGGAGAGAGAGAGAGTGAGAGAGTGCAGTCGAAAGGGAAGAAAAAATATAAGAGCATAAAATCTGACGAAGAAGAGCGAAATTTTGAAGAACCTAGTAGACAAAGATTTAAAGAGAATGACAGAAGAATATAAGAAAAGTAGGAAGAAGAGTGAGAGTGAGTGGGAGTGGGAGTGGGAGAGGGAGAGGGAGAGAGAGAGCGACTGAGAGGACTGATAACAACAATGAGCCGGAAGGCTCCAGTGGGGAACAAAATACCCAATTTCTAGTATCCATCATCATCGTAATTATCATCATCAACAATACCCGAACAACATAAAAAATCTAAAAATGTTACTTGTTTTAAATGTCCGGAGGTGGTTCATGCCTAAATAAACTATTTTTGGCATGCATCAAAAAATTACAATTTTGCACTGCATTGAGTTTTGTAAAGTTTTTTTTTTTTAAATTACAGAACTGTTTGTTATTTTAACCAATCCCAAAAAGCGTGTGTAGTGCGTCTCATTTCGCTTTTTTTTATTCGAGAGGAATGGTGGATATAAGTAATTGATATTTGCCCACGACCTACATATTTTTCATATTCAACCGAAAAGAACCCCCCGTCGCCATTAAGATAATCATAAATAAACATACCCTTGTAAAAAGATAAGTTCACATATATATTTGCATAAATTTGATAAAAGTTAATATGCATAAAATTAATTTACTCCACTCGTCACAGCGACAATTTCCTACGTATATCTAGAAGGTTTAACACCCTTAAATCTTTACCTTTGTGTTGTTAGCACCGGCACGAATATGGTTTTAAGTTTTGACTAAGAGGTGGAACATCTTCGCCGAATTAGACAGCTCGGAAACATTAAGCCCACGTGCTTGGCGTAATGAGCTGAATCAAGGAAACGTCTCGGTGCGGTCGTCACCATGGCGACTGTTTTAATATCGTCGAACCAGGCGATGGTCCGCTTATCCTTCCTGGCAGCGAAAAAATTCCATGTAAAAAAACCTCAGAAAACTTTTGTCAGAGCAATATGCCAATGAAGCTTATCTCAGACAATTTACCTTCATACCTTTTGATTCATGAGCTTGTTTTAAATAATTAACCCTGTTGAACAAACAAAAACACGAATATTTTTCTTTTAATTATTGAAGGGTGACAAATAAATCAGCTGATAATTGAATTTTCTTATTTTAAAAACATCAAGATACCCCTATTTACAGCAATATTCAAAATAAAATAGTTTATTTTATGAATGGACTGTTTTTTATACGAAGAATTAAGATAAAATTAATTTTATATAAACCATCGACAAAAATCTCAGAAATAGACTTTTCTGCCATTTGCTCCCACAAAGTAGCATTTAAAAGACTTTTATAAAACAATTGGTGGGCGGTATGTTGTACCGTAGACAGAAATGGTAGTTGCAATAAAGATTGTAGAAATTGTATTTTGTACATGTTTAAAATAAAAAATGGTCTTGTTTTAAAACAGAAGTATCAGGTTTTAAGATAAAAATAAACTAATCATATAAAAATCTCAAATTTAATTGTTTCTGCTTTTCAATGTTATAATTTTGTTCACCTGAGAGAATTGTGAGATCAAATGTCGGTTTTAAAAATTTTATTAGTAAAAAATCACAAACCTTCTTTCCATGTGATATTTATCGTCGGTTTTAATAAACTGTTTACATCTTGTGTTCAAAAAAATGGTGGGCGGTATATTGTACATGAGACAAAAATGCTACAATATTATATGATGGCTTTCTATTAATAAAGAATGAAAAAATGGGTGTTTAAAAAAAATCAAATCAAATCGTAGTATTAAAACAATTAAAATTTAATAAATTACATTTGGTGGGCGGTATGTTGTACGAAAAATGCTTACATATACAGGGTGAATTGCTACTCGTGCTACAAACTTCTCCAGTAGATTCTTCACCCTAAAATGAACAAAAAAGTTCATATTGTCCATGGTCCGATTCTCAACCATTTCAGAGTAATTTCGCTTTTTATCGATTTTGAAAGATATCACGTCCTGGCGTCGGAAAATCGTGATATCTTTTAATCTAAACATTTCTCTTAAAATCTATAAGCACCGTTGAAATCCCCGTTAATTTTTAGAGAGAATCAAAATCATAATTCCATTGAAATTTTTTAATTTAATTTAATGCCCATTTAGTATGTAATGCTTAAGAAGTTTACAAACAGCTAGAAGGTCAAGGAAGAAAGACCCAAACGTTTTGCCACCTTCATCTTCTTATTGAAAAATTAACGGGGATTTCAACGGTGCTTATAGATTTTAAGAGAAATGTTTAGATTAAAAGATATCACGATTTTCCGACGCCAGGACGTGATATCTTTCAAAATCGATAAAAAGCGAAATTACTCTGAAATGGTTGAGAATCGGACCATGGTCAATATGAACTTTTTTGTTCATTTTAGGGTCAAGAATCTACTGGTGAAGTTTGTAGCACGAGTAGCAAGTCACTCTCAAACATTAGCAATCCTTGAACCACCATTTTTTCTCTTTTTGTCATCAACATCTTGGTCTCACAACCACTAAATAAGAAAATGACGAGTGCGTTGGAAGCGTTATTAAATCAGGTAGTTTTCCTCAAATTTGCTGCCTTCTGAGACTAAAATTAGAAACTCTGGATTACTTTATACACTTTCCGATTTACACAATTTTCCACTCTTTTTGTAGTTCTGGCTGAAATAAAACACAAAAAATTAGCCCAAACATTTTGCCACCGTCATCTTCTTATTGAAAAATTAACGGGAATTTCAACGGTGCTATTAGATTTTCAGAGAAATGTTTAGATTAAAAGATATCACGATTTTCCGACGCCAGGACGTGATATCTTTCAAAATCGATAAAAAGCGAAATTACTCTGAAATGGTTGAGAATCGGACCATGGACAATATGAACTTTTTTGTTCATTTTAGGGTGAAGAATCTACTGGAGAAGTTTGTAGCACGAGTAGCAATTCACCCTGTATATTTTAAAGATGGAAAACTTTTTCTTTTACTTAATTTATAACCTAATTGACGTTCAAAATTTATTTTTAGAGTATTGATTTATAACAATGAGCAATAAAAAATGAATGTAAGTAAATTGTAATGAAAAACAGTTTAATTTGTCGTGTATGTAATGAAACACTTCAAAATAAAACAAAAATTGATGACTTATTTCAAAAGACAAAACGTATGTTTTTTCTTAAGTTGAAGTAACTAATGTTTAAAAAAACAAGCTTCGAGTTGTTTTCAGATTTTATAAAGATGACAGTGTACATTGAGGAATATCTAAAATAAATCCAATATATTTAGTGGTCTATTCACCAAATAACTTCTTCAAATTACTTAATCTTTTTATGTAAGGTTTTAGTTGAAATGAAAAAGATAGTGTCACGAGCGGGATTCGAACCCACGACCTTCGCGGCTAAATATGCCGCTGATCTAACCACTTCAGCCGGTCGTGGGTTCGAATCCCGCTCGTGACATTAACTTTTTCATTTCAACCAAAACCTTACATGAAAAGATCTAAAATAAAGCTTTACTTCTAAATTTGTTATAAACAGTTAATAATTGTTTAACAACGAAATGTCAGTAGCAATATTTTGGTATGTTTTAATAGTCGATTTTGTCCTACATTTCCCGGCCTCCAACAAGTTCATCATAAAAACGAGAAAGATTGAACAATTATTCCGTCGATGTAGCATTCCGGTTTATAAAGAAGTCCGAAGGGCTTAAAAACTTACAGTTTGCTTTATTCTTTCTTTTCGATGGAATGAAAGGGGTGGGCGTATTTAAATTGCCCCTCTTTTCAACCAATGTGAGGATCTCCCATTCAATTTTTTTTCTCTTCATTTCCGTCTGTTGTTTCCTTAATCGACCGCCCATCAAAGCAGATCCTGGACCTATTCATCCTGGGCCACTTGAAAATAATCTTCGTTTCCTATGAATTCCTTTACCACGATTATTTCCCTGGTCGGTACTTATAAAATCCGATCAATTAAAATTTAAATCGGGCTGCAAAAAAGTTGTTTATATATATTTTTTTTGTTCTTGTAAACATCGAGAGCCGTTGTAACAGAAGTTTCGCAGAACCAACTTGTACTACGGATAAAAGAAAGCGAACCTTTCTAACATATGAAAATTGAATAATTTATAGTCTGGTTAAAAGTGAATAGTTGGTATAAACAGAATATAGGATAGGACTTAGGATATTTCCATGGGAGACTCCAGGAATGGAGTATCTTGGTAATAATAGTAGGTAGTCAGGATTTATGCGACATATTAACACATGGTAAGTCGAGTCCAAAATATTTGGAAGATTGTGATTAATTATTTCGTTGTTAATATGGTAGTTCTTTATTGTAGTGCCGATTTTGGCGTCTAGTAGAACTAAAAAAAACTGTTGTCAAAATCATAACACTTCTTGAAGATTTCTTAGTTTTGGCAAAGCTTTTGTTTTCCTTGTGAAGGAATAGTATTTTTTTCAAATTTCCAAAGATTAATCGAAAAAAAAGAGCAATCAAATTTTTGATTCAAAATGCAATCATTTCTTGAAGTGAAAAATTGTACGGTGAAATGGGCGACGTGCTCGTCGAATGTTTATTAGAGAGACAAATTAAATCATATAAATCTCTGTCCTGCTTTTGCAAAGATAAAAATCTGAACTGACTGAAATAATAAAGAATGATTAACTGATTTTTGAAACCAGAAATGAACATCCTTACTGTATAGGACAAGTGGATGGAGCGTAAATAAATATTTAGTTGAAGGGCAGGTTAGAAAATACCAAAAAATGTATTGGCCTTCTTCAATATACCCTTCATCCCTTAAGTGAGTTGGTTTACTGAAAATAGACGGTATCGTCTCATATGAGAGGAGTAATATATCAGGATAATATATATACGACATTATATGATGAATTTTTTCAAATGTTTAGATCTTTAAATGTCCGCTTAGTATCTTGAGATTTCTGCAATGGTCTTTCACGTTTTCCGGTTGAGAGGAGTTTCAGCACAATTCTCCGTGCTGCTATCTGGCGGAAGTTAATTATAGTGCCCTTTCGACTATTCACATTGTTAAGAAACTCTCGTTATTGAAAGTTTTTTTTTTTAAACATGAAAAGTACGTTTTCTTTATTTTACACTTAAAATAATATTCAAAGGATTGCATTAGCGTAGAATCTAATTTGGTCGTCTTCGGTAACCTTGATCCGCTTATACTGGCTGTTTTGTTCGGTCAGAGACACTTTGAGCCCTGAAGATGATCTCAATAAAGCTCGAACGTTGGCACGATAAAGGAAATGTTTTTCTGAAACCTACATCACACCAGACCGCATCTCACGATTTCTGAATAATTATCGATTAATGGTCCCTAATCACTAACGACGCGATCGATTAATGGGATGTATGCCCTCTGATTTCCGCCCACGCGTAATTAAATGTCATATTTTCAACGATGAATTTTCCACGAAGAAGTAATTGGGATCCATTATCACTCAACAGGGAAGATGATAATACTGCACAGTGCACAACTGACAACCATTCCTTTCACATCCACGCACTTTCCTCTTCGTAATACTCGTCGCTCTACTCTGTATTGACCATTTCTTTGCTCTCTACTCACATTCCTTGCACTTTCCTCTACTCTATGTTTGTCGCTCTGGTCGTCGCGCCACTCTGTACACAGCCTTACCAATCTTTCAACCATGTGTTTTTCTTTTCCTTCATCAATTTCTTCATCTTTGCAAAAAGTAGTTAAAAAAGCAATTTCATTACTAATAAGGATATTAAATGGAGTACGTTTTCTGAAATTTGCTGGTCTCTGGATTTTGAAATAGTAGTTTAAAATCACCAAAGTAAGTTTTTCAACTTTGAAAAAAAATTTTTTTTTTCAAAGTTCTGGCGGCTAAAGCTCTTATTTCATGAACGATTTCAAATTTAATATTAATCATAACTTATTCGAAATTTAACGTAGTTTTAAATGTTATCAACGAATTTGTCGAAAACCTTTTAATTTTGGAGTTATAATTGTCTATTTGAAGCAAGGCCTTGAAATCCTAAAAAATTAGAAAAATTGGAATAATTTCGAAACTGCTGAGATTGGGACCATTGTTTATTAGGACTTTTTGGTTTCATTTAAATGTAGAATCTACTGGCAAAATTTGTAACACGAGAAGCCGAACACACTGTATATAGACAAGCTTTGTCTAATAAACAGTACAATCGTAGAAATTTCAAATTTCGCTTCTTCTGCTGTTTCACGGTTCAGAATTGGGTTTAAAGAAATTAAATCTCAAATATTGGTGGGAGGCACGTTGTGGCAGCAACGGACAGAATTGTTGGTTTAAATATGGATTTGTATTATTTTAATAGTAGGAAATTACAAACCGTCTTTCCACGTGATATATGTCGTCGGTTTTGATGAACTGTTTACATCGTGTGTTTAAAAAATGGCGGGTGGTATTTTATACACGAAACAGAAATGGTAACTACAATAAAATATGGTATTTATCTATTCAAAAAAGAATGAACAAAGCATGTTTTAAACAACAAAAATCAAATCGTAGTGTTAAATTTAATTAAAAATTAAGTATATTATATATGGTGGGCGGTATGTTGTACGACTAAGAGAAATGCTTAAATATATACTTTAATGATGGAAATTTTTTTGTTAGTTTGTACGTTTTGTGGGCATATCAAAAGTAAAAACCATGTGTAACAGCGGAGCGAGTATTGACCCTTGTGGCACACCTGGAAGCACTTCTTCATTCTCAGTAGTCTCCGATCCCTGGTTTACTGCGAAAAGTCTCTACTCAACAATGTATAATCAGATAACAGGCGTGGGGTAAAAATAATTTTAATTAATTAATCTTAAAGTAAGGTTTTCCTTGAGATAAAAAAATCAGTGTCACGAGCGGGATTCGAACCCAAGGCCTTCGACGAAAATTAAAAAAAGGTGAGGTTGAGATGGGAAGTCGGTGTCCGAGTGGATGGAAGTCAGGATAGCTCAGTGGTAGAAAATACTTTACCGCAACTAAATCTCTGAAATTAAATTAGAAACGTAACTGTCGGGTTCTACTGAAAAATTATTTATATAATTTTTGACACAAGCAAAAAGCTGTCAAGATTGACACATATTTTTAAAGTAAATTAACCTCCAAGATTCGCTTATAAATATTTAAAAAATTTTAACTGACGTTCAAAGCTCACTGGAGTATTAATGATAACATCTGTGCTTTTTTAAGGAATAAAAAAAATAATAACCCCGTAAAATATTAAATTCCGTCTGCCAATTATAATATAATAATAATTATTATTTAAGCATTTAATTTATAATGCTACATTCAATTTTCCCTCCTTTTGCACAAAATTCAAAAGGAGGGGTTGAGATGGGAAGTCAGTGTCCGAGTGGATCGAAGTCACGATAGCTCAGTGGTAGAAAACCGAAGATCGTGGGTTCGAATCTCGCTCGTGACACTGACTTTTTAACCTCAACCAATACCTTACTTAAAGATTAATTAATTGAAAAGAATTTATTTGGTTAATCGGACCACGAAACCTAATCGATTTAATAATTTCAATTTGTATAATTATCCCTCCCACCTGAGAAACATTTAGAAACCCTCCAGTCGCGTACCGTTTCGAATTTAATTAAAGCGAATTTAAAAAATAAAAATATATAATAAATAAATAACCTGATGTTCAATTTATCCCGGCCATGTTTGGTAACTAAGTCCTAACTGCTAAGTACACTGAATTCGATTTGACTTAATGGCGAACACAGTGATTAGTTAAGCACATTATATACATATGTGATATAGCATGTCTCTTTTTTTTTGTTGGGCCCAACCCTGATTTCGGAAAACCAAAAAACAAGGTCCCAGAGGTTTTTTACGATCGGACCTGACTACATTTATTTCATTTATCAATCAGGCACCTTTTATATTTCATTTAAACCAAAGTAAATACGACACCAAATGTTTGTTAAATTTGAATCTTTAATTACAATTTATTTTCACATAAAATGACAATATATTTTATTAATTATTATTTTTAATTTAAAGAATCCTTTTATCCAATAACAAACCTATCTCAAATGTACAAACCTTAATTTTAAAATGGAATTTGATTCTCGTTTTATAGTTCCATAAAGAAAGGTAAAGAAATTATTATTATTATTATTAAAGTTTTGACCACAAATTAGAAAATACAATTAAAATATTAAAACAACTTTTAAAATGAAATATTATTTCTTTTATTTTTCTTTATAAAAATATATACCCTTTTAAAACTAAATTACAATAATTATTTTTTTATTTTGACGTCAAAGTAATAAAAATTAACTCACTTGAATAGTGTGCACAACAAATTTTTCTTTTTACCAAAAATAGCTGTTTACCCACACAAGCCAGAAAGGGATCTCTTCTAGGACTTGAAAAACATAGCCCTTTCTTGGCCCCTACTCCTTTCACTGTTTGAGTGTGTGGAGGGGCATGGCGGTTCATTTAAATCTGAACGTGACATATATATAACTCTTTCTTTCTTTTTATTGTTTTCTTTCGCTCTCTCTCTCTCTCTCTCTCTCTCTATATATATATATATAT
>NW_019393012.1:226183-256997 GCF_000648675.2 Cimex lectularius | reverse complement strand
GATAAGTCTCATCGTCCTTAAACAATCATCCCCTATTTTACCAGTTCCAAATAGGGTTGTTATCATTTTTCTTTGTTAGAACAGCTTTTGCTAAAAAATGTGTTTCCTCTAACAACATCGAATTCCAAGAATCTTGTAAAAATTTGAAAGAAAAGCAATTGAATTTTTCCAGCAGGTCTCATCGTCCTTAAACAATCATTCCCTATTTTACCAGTTCCAAATAAAGTAGTTATCATTTTTCTATGTTTGAACAGTTTTTGCCAAAAAAAAGTGTTTTCCCTAACATCAAATTCCAAGAATCTTGTTAAAATTTGTAAGACAAGCCACTGAATTTTTTCTAGGATAAGTCTCATCGTCCTTAAACAATCATCCCCTATTTTACCAGTTCCAAATAGGGTTGTTATCATTTTTCTTTGTTAGAACAGCTTTTGCTAAAAAATGTGTTTCCTCTGACAACTCAAATTCCAAGAATCTTGTAAAAGTTTGAAAGAAAAACAATTGAATTTTTTTCCGCAGGTCTCATCGTCCTTAAACAATCATTCCCTATTTTAACAGTTCCAAATAGGGTTGTTATCATTTTTCTTTGTTAGAACAACTTCTGCCAAAAAATGTGTTTTCCCTGACAACATCCAATTCCAAGAATCTTGTTAAAATTTGAAAGACAAGCCACTGAATATTTTTTTTCAGGATTAATCTCATTGCCCTTAAACAATCATTCCCTATTTTACCAGTTCCAAATTTGGTTGTAATTATTTTTCTTTGCTAAAACAGCCTCTGCCAAAAAATGTCTTTTCCCTGACAACATCCAATTCCAAGAAATTTGTTAAAATTTGAAAGACAAGCCATTGAATTTTTTTCCTGCATAAATCTCATCGTCCTTAACTAAACATTTCCTATTTTAACAGTTCCAAATAGGGTTGTAACAATAATTCTTTCTTCCTTAACCAATCATTTACATTTTCTTTAATTGTCTTAAAAGTATACTTCAACAATCAAAAGCAGGATCATTTTGTTTGGATTTAGTTCAAAGATTCGTGTTTAAAATACCAGATTTTTTCTCGTGTAAAGATAAATTTAAAATTATTAAACAACACTTGTATTTTTATCATTCAACACGCCTGCACCCTAATTGTTATCAATTGTGAAAGTCCATTAAGGGCTTTTATGGTACATGTTTCTCAAAAGAATTTTCTGCCTAAGCCGAGGAAAGGGTCTTTAATGGATCATATTATTAACCGCCTTTGGTACTTTGCTCGACCGCTTTCATCTACCGGGCTTACTTTAAAGGTTGGCTTGAGGGTTTTTTTTAGTCACATGGTAAAGTTAGAAAAAAAAGAATTAGTGAAATAATTTATAGTCAAATAATGAGTGGGCAATCCAACATGCTGAAATGAAAAAGAAATAAATAACTTTTTGTAATAAGAAACAATGTTAGGAACATACAAAAAAGGGAAAAGTACACCAAATAAAGAACGTGGAATGAAAAAACAAGGGCGTGATATTGAATTGAAATGTTCTCTATACGAGGGGGGGAGTAATAAATTCTCCAACGTTTGTTGAGTTTTCTCTGGAAATGAAGGTTCTTCGGGCTGCCGCATCGCTTTCTCAGAGGAACAATTACAAGACTATATACGAAAAGGAACGATGTTAATTTACTTTATCGATTCTAGGTCGGAAATCTTCGTTCAATATTCATCGAATCGAGATGAATATTGAAACGGGAATTGTGATTTCCTTACAAGCGAAACCGCGCCCTCAGGGCTGGCGTTTTATTATACAGAGAAAACAAAACGATATTTTATTGTCTAAACTCACTTGGGGGGGAGGGTTCGAATGTTTTAAACCGAGAATCGTTTTGAAGTGGATAAGCCAGTCGTTCAAATAGCGATTCAGAGTGCGCGGGATGTTTGCACCCTCTTCCGTTTAGTTAAGTTCCGCTCCGGAGGAAACAGTCCTCGGGGGAGCCCTAAGTCCGGAATTGGGATGCAAATCATTGCTAACAGGATCGGGGACGCCCGAGGGCCAAGGGCCCCGCGGGGACGGCCCTGAAATCATATTTGGGCCGCGGGCTCCCGCTTTATGACCCTAGAACTTTCGACGCTTCCTCGAATAAGCAGATATCATATCTGTCTTTTTCTTACAAACACATGTGAGAAAAACATCTTTCGACAAAATTATTACAATAATAAAAATCGATGAAAATATGAACACAAAGTCTACACCAAAATGAAATCTCTTTTAGAACCCTTTCTTGGTAACATTTTAAAAAATGACATCTCCCTCTCTATCCCTATGTTTTTTATTCCAAGATGATCTCAAAATTTATACACAGTGCCTTTGTCTATATTTCCCTTCTTCCAGATGCCCTTCATCCCTTAAGTGAGTAATTGGTTTACTGAAAATAGACGATACCGCGTCTCATACGTGAAGAGTAATGTATAAGTATTATTTATATATAGGACATTATATGATGAATTTTTTCAAATGATTAGATCTTTAAAAGTCCGATCAGCATCTTGAAATTTCTGCAATGGTCTTTTAAGTTTTGCCGGCTGAGCAGAGTTTCAGCACAATTCTCCGTGCTGCTATCTGGCGGAATTTAATGATAGTGTCGTTTCGATTATTTACTTTGTTAGGAAAGCCTTGGTGTTAAAAGTTGAAAAACAATTGTTAATGTTTTGCTAAATACGTTTCTAGCACAATTGTTAAACATTATATTAAAACAACAAAATTCGTGTCATTTTTACTAATTAACTCCTTTCAACTAACGTTCAAACCTCAACTGAAATACAAAGACGTAAAAATGAGCAATAATATTTTACAAACCGATCCGTGCCAGCCATTTTTTTTTTTTCAATTTTAGCAATAATTATAGTTGTGTACCAGAATTTCTCATTAATTGTATTAATTAGTTGTTTCTAGATATTCTAACTTTTGCGAGATTATTTCTTGAGGTCTGCGGGGTGATGAACTTGTAATTTGATTCTTTTATATTCTAACAGTTTTGGTCTGACATATTTTTGTAGTTTTATTGTCAATTTTATTAATTGCTTTGTTTAACATACTTTTAAAGTTCGTTTATTTCGTGAATTTAACTGACGAAAGGCATATTTCTCTGTCCTACCATCTTGAATTCAATCATAGTTCCGTTTCCCTTAGCCACTTTATTAGAAAAGCCTTAGTTGTAAACTTGTAGTTGTTTGGCATCACAGTTTCTAATTAACTTAGAGTAATTGGGTTTTGCGTCGTTGTTTTAACTTTTTCGAGATTTTTTTTGTCCTGCGGGGTAATGAACCGTAGTTTTCTATTCTAGCAGATTTCGCCTCTCAAACGTATTTTGGTATTTTACTTTCTACAGTGGTTGGTTTGTTTAAAACACTTTTAAAGTTTGTATATTTCGTGAGTTCAATTCTTGGCTTATTTCTTTCTGCTGTCATCTTATGAAATTTCAAACCCGAGTGATTAATCGTATGATAAGTCACCGTTTGACGTCTGCTCGTTTGTCATTAGCCATTCGCCGGTAGTAAAATGCCGTGACACGCTTAGTTTTCTCCCGTATTCGCATTATTAATTTATAATAAGCCCCGTGTAAGTCTGTGATACGGACTAATTTTCTCAATAGCGTTATGCAAATTACCCCATACAAGTGGTTGTTTGTCGGGGTTTTGTTCTTGAGCGTGTTTGTTGACCCAATCACTTAACCCACAGCGGTACACGCCATTCAATCATAGTCTTCTAATGATCCGGCATCATGCGAACACCCGCCAAGCCGTATCGGGCCTGGAACGAGACCGATATTCCCCGGTTTCCTTTCGAGTACAAGTGCGGCCGGAGAGCCAGGACCATTGAAATATTCACAAAGAGAGAGGAGAATATGGATTTTTCACTATGTGAGCGGACGTGTCTATTACAGCTGGGCGGAGCTGGATGTGTATCTAGCACCTGAGGGACGGACGGGTCACGCAAACCCAGTAAATGTACGTCGGCTGTCCCATTTCACAAGTCATTTCTCGGTTGCATGCATGGCAGATAAGACAGCCTAGATGTACCCTGATGTCAGGGCCAATTAGAGTTGACAATTCTGTTAAAAGTCAATTTTAGACAAAAAAAGAAACATTACAACCATACATCTTATCCTAAAATCGTCAAAATCTTCTAGAGAAAGTAATTTAAACCCATTCCCATCTTCGGATTTAATTTTCATTTAATAAATATACTAATTAGATAGATATGTTAACTAGCCATAACCTAAAAGAAAGAGCTGTCAAGCAAGAAACATGAGGACATTCAAGGGGCAAAAAATTACTCCCTGACAATTTTACTCTCATCTGGCCTAAATAGGCTCTTATTAAAAATAAACTAAAGAAGCGCATAGTTTGAAAAATATATATCTATTCGTGCCACATTTTTATAAATAAGTAATGGAATGATTACTCTGGCAAACGTGTAAACCCATTATATCTTATTTAAATTCCGTAAGATGGCAGCACGGAAAATGTTCTTTATAATTCACTATTTTCGTGGTCCGCTTGACCAATTAACACATGACAATTAATTATGGTTTTTAGTTGAGATGAAAAAAGTTAATGGCACGAGAGGGATTCGAACCCGCGACCTTCGGCTAGATACGCCGCTGCTCTACCACCTGAGCTATCGTGACTTCGATCCACTCGGAAAATTACTTCAAAAATGGCAAAAAGGGGGGAAAATTCAAAGGTGGGGTTGAGATGGGGAGTTGATGTCCTAGTGGATCGAGGTCACGATAGCTCAGGTGGTAGAGCAGCGGCGTATCTAGCCGAAGGTCGTGGGTTCGAATCCCTCTCGTACCATTAACTTTTTTCATCTCAACTAAAAACCTTAATTAATAGTTCTTTATAATTACAATAAGAGAATTATAGGGGGCGTCGGTGGCCGCAACGGTTTAGGCGTTGACACGGCGCCCATACTGTAAAGTAACGGTCCCGGTTCGAATACCGCGTCCCTTTATTCGAACCCGACATACTTACAAATGGGCTTTTTTTCAAAAACACCGGCACCCTGAGGGTTGATTTAACCTCTGCTGTTGCGAATCCTAGTAAAATAAATAAATAATAATAATAAATAATAATTGAGATTATAACTGTACACGATTTACTAACACAAAAATCAATTTGTGCGTCCATAATTGGTTTTCTGTACTTCCTTGTCGTTACAGATTAGAGTTAGAATAGTAAAAATAGACTTAATACTTATTTTCTTTAAACTAATTTTAAACTAAAACCGTATTTAGTAAGACATCAGCAAATGACACAACAAGTTTACAAATTCCGCCAGATAGCAGCACACAGAATTGTGCCGAAACTATGCACAAACTTCAAAACGACATCATTGAAGAATTTTCATAATGCAACAGAATTTGAAGGTTCTAATCACACATCAAAATAAACAAAACTCAGACAAGCAATAAATGAATAAAACAAACTGTCTGATCAAGTGGACTGTATGGGTTTAAAATTAAACTAAAATAAAATGAATTATCAAATAAAAAGGAAATAAAGCACTCACCTCGGGTGATGATCGTCCAGCTACCTCAACTGAAGTAAAGGGGGATGCAAGGAGGAAAATGGTCGGAAAAGACAGGAAAAGTTGGGACGGGGGACCTTCACCACGCAGATATCTCAGGAACCTCACCAACCGGAGCGATGACGACGATAAATTCATCAAATAAAGACAATAAACGAAATAAAATAAATTTTAAACTGGGCCACGATTTATAAAAATTACAATGACTCAAGACGACGACACGACGAAATCAAAACTCGATCTGGCCGACGACGAGGCCGGAAACGTGGCGGGGGGTTTTCCGAAATCTTATCCGAGTAATCCTTACGGCGTAAACACAAACATAGATTATAAATAACCGGAAAAAGCATTAAATAAATTACGCACGATAGGGGCATAGAGAAATATGCCTTATGTTCGTTATGCCCAGTGAATTTAAAAGTATTTTAAACAATCTAAAACTGAAAAAAGCAAAGTACCTGCGTACCTACCAAGTCTGACGAATAAAACAGATAAAATAGAAAAGTACCAAAATACATACCATCTCACCGGAGATCTCGCAAGTTAATTCAAAACCTAATTATTATAATTAATTTTACTCTCTCGTGCCACACAATAAAAATTATTATAGAATTAAAATTGAAAAAAAATGTACACATTGGTTTATAAAACCTTATTACTCATTTGTATTTCCTTGTAGTTTTTTAATTCAGATTTAAAATACTAACATTAGTTGAACAGGACAACTATCGACACAATAAATTTCAACTTAATTTTGAACTCGAAGCGTATTTAGTAAATTGTTAACAGTTATTTTTTGAAGAAAAAAATTAGCGTTAAGGTTTTTGTAATAAAGTGGAAATGAGAAACGACGCTATCTCTAAATTCCGCAAGATGGCATTACAGAGAAATATGCTTCATACTCAAAATAATGAACTTTAAAAGTTTTTTGAACAGAGCATTTACTGAAGATGGCAATATGCAAAACACGTCTGAGAGACCAAAACCCACTCATCACCCTGGAGTTTTCAAGAAAAATCTCTCACAAAAGTTAAAATATTATAGATAAGCAAGAACAAATTACTATAAAGTAACTAGAAATTCTTGTGACCTATAATGACAATTAGAGATTAAATTGATATCGTTTGCCGGTATTTGCTTAGAGTTCAGATTTAAACTGATCATTAATAACAAAAATGAGCGAATTGTGTTGTTTTTACATAATTTTGAACTAGAAACCTAAGCAAGTCATTAACAAATTGTTTTGGCAACTTACAGCACCAAGGCTTTGCTAACGAAGTAGATAAGCGAAACGACACTTAAATTCAGACAGATAGCAGCACGGATAATTGTGCTTAAACTCCGCTCAATCTGAATCTGCAAAACTTACAACATCGTTGAAGAAATTGGAGATACTAAACAGAGTTTGAGAGTTTTAAACATTTAAGAAAAGTCATTATTTAAGACATCTCTAATAGCAAAAATACACTGGGAAAAATAGGTTTTTAAAAGATTCATGGATTTGAATTGGCTTTTTGTCTAATTCTGTCATCTATCGGGTTATCTCTATTTTATCTTTTACGTTTTAGCTGGTAATTTGAATTTTGGGGAGTGAAATAAATAACGGGTATTTTTTGCATTTATAATTACCCCGTTATAAGCTAGTAAAGCGTACAGAGGAAGTTGGTTTAATGCGACATAATAAATAACGAGTTTTTACTAAAGATTAAAGGCAACAAAGAAAACATTTTGATGCTGTGTTTTGGTGTGCGAGTCGGTGGACTCATGTTGAATTGGCAAGAAGGGGTGTTTTTCTCGTGGTGCGATTGGGGTTGAGACCTTTTCAACGTGGCGGTTATTCATAAATTGTCAACAAGTTCTGCAGTGCTGTAATATTCGATTACTATTTGGCCGTAGATGTTAACATATGCTAAAGTTTATATGAGTTTTAAATCAATAAACCACGGGGTAAAGAACATTTTTGCTGTTTGATTTTTTGTTCTGGATAAAATGAAATACGAGTGGATGAATTTGAAAGGATTTCGATTTTTTTTTGTCGTAATGACACTTTAGATCTCACCTGCATTCGATGGCAAATGTCGACGGATATGAAATGTCGGTGAAGAATCTGTCAATCTCATGTTCCACGGATCCACACGTCGCGCGAGCGCACACACACAAACACACTAATTCCATAAAACTTTTTCTCTCTGTTTTTTTTCTTCAACCTGTTGATAAATTCAACACGGCCAAAAAGTCGGTTTAAGATTTTTATCGAATCCTGAGCTTTCAGGCTCCAGGGGGTCGGGAACTTTTTCCCAGTCTGAAAAAAAATTGCCGCGCTTCCATGTACGCCGGGGAAAGTTTTTACGTGACCCGAACGTTTTATTTTCTACGGTGATTACCAACGATAAATTCGATTTTCCATTCCCTCGGAAATAAACGTCAGTTGATGCAGGAGGATGGTTCATCGTTAAACTGCAATCACCTGCATTGACCTTCCGACTAAGTTGAATAATTTCCGTCAAAAAGTGTTATGCACTTGTCAGTACATCGATCAACAACCAATGCCTAATTCTACCTTTCCCCCCTTGCCAATAATGATCTATCTGGTGAAATGCTTTCAGGGCGAAATAGCCTTCAATTTGCCCCAACTCCATGGATTGCACGGAGAATTGTTCCAATCTTTATTTGATTCAAGGCAAGCATATGTTGAATTAAATACTATCAATTCTACTGAATGTATTGAGCTTTAAATATAAGTCCTTATATGTTTTAATAATTTTATTTATTTATTTATTTTACAATTGTATTCTTTGACGCAACAAACGTATAATATTTACATATAAACCATTATAATAGTAGCATGAAAGATTGAACAGCTACAATCCGGTGATGGTAGCTGTTGGTACATCAACACTATGCGAAATTAATTAAGGTTTTTAGTTGAGATGAAAAAAAGTTAATGGCACGAGCGGGATTCGAAAAATGGCAAAAAGGTGGGGTTGAGATAGGAAGTTGATGTCCGAGTGGATCGAGGTCACGACAGCTCAAGTGGTAGAGCAGCGGCGTATCTAGCCGAAGATCGTGGGTTCGAATCCCGCTCGTGCCATTAACTTTTTTCATCTCAACTAAAAACCTTAATTAATTGTAATGTATTAATTGGTCAAGCGGACCACGAAATTAGTGAATTAATTACTATGAGCAAGGTGGACTCCGTCCTACGAGACCGATGTCAAGTGCTAAGGTTGTCGCGCGGCCACCGACGCTTCAGTCTTCTGTTGGAATTGTTAGGTTATGTCGTGGATGACCGATTTTTGACGAAAGGGTTCTGATGTTGGGGTAGTATGGAATTGAAAGTTTTGTAGCGGGATTGGGCTAGCTCGGTAACAAAAGAGACATTTAGGTCGGTATGGATGGTGTGATTGGATATATAGAAAGGGGTGTTGACTATTGTTCTGAGGATTTTGGAATGAAGGGATTCGAATGAGGTTGGAACGCGTAGCAGTTCGGTAAAGTTCAAGTCCGTATGTCCAAATGGTGGCAGGAGGGCAATGTAAAGTTTTCTTTTCTTTGTTAGTGACAGTTTTGATCGTCTGTCGAGTAGTCGTTTAAGCATGAAAAATCGTATGTTACGGTCTGTGCGTTTAAGTTTTGCATGGGGGTTCCACGAGGGACGTTGTTGTTTGTCCAGTCCGAGGTATCGTACATGGTTCCCAAATAGGGTGGGTACGGTTTTCTTGTTTAGAGTAAATATTATGTTGATTTGGTTTCGTTGATTTTCAACTGTCGGAGCAGCATTCTAGGATGTGTAGGTGATTTAGGAGATTACGGGAAAATGTTACTGGATCTTTATCAGAAGAACGTATTGCGGTAACATCGGCAAAGGTGAAGGTGAAAGTTTCCGTAGTAGGTCGGAGGTATAAATTGAATAAAGGAAAGGAGTGAGCACGTTGCCCTGTGGGACACCTGCTAAAATAGGATGGATAGGAGACAATGAATTGCTGGGGATACTAGGAAGTAACGATAGTTAAGATAGGATTTTAGGAAAAGGTTGCTGATAGGATGTTCTTGAACTTCCACAGCAACCCAGAGTGACGTACTCAGTCAAAGGCCTGGTGTATATCCAACAACACACCCGGGAAATATTGTTTTAGCTAGGATGTGGAAATAACGTTGATTATGCGATGTGCTTGTTGTACAGTTGAGTGGCAACCCTGAAAGCCGAATTGGTCATGGGGAATTGTGTTTGTAGGAATTTCCTTGGACAAACGGATCAATATAAGTTTTTCTAGTATTTTGCCAATAATGGGCAAAAGTCTGACGGGTCGGTAGAAGCTAAGAAAGTGATTTGGATTCTCAGGTGTGGGAGCATCCTGTTGAAAATTTTTTTTTAATAATTTGCTATTTTAATAATGTTACAAAATAATTTTAAAATAATTATTAAACGAAATAAAATAAGCTATTTAAAACAGCAATGCATTGAGATAGATATACCATTTAAAACCAACTGAAAAATTTATGTAAGGTATTGGTTGAGATCAAAAAGTCAGTGACACGAACGGGATCGAACCCACAACCTTCGGCTAAATACGCCGCTGCTCTACGGAGCAAAAAGGAGGGAAAATAGTAGTATGAAAACTTGAACAGCTACCATCCAGTGATGGTAGCTGTTGGTACATCAACACTATGAGCAATTAATTAAGGTTTTTAGTTGAGATGAAAAAAAGTTAATGGCACGAGCGGGATTCGAAAAATGGCAAAAAAGAGGGAAAACTCATAAGGTTGGGTTGAGATGGGAACTTAGCGAATGGATCGAATTGACGATAGCTCAAGAGGTAGAGCAGCGGCGTATTTAGCCGAAGGTCGTGGGTTCGAATCCAGCTCGTGACATTGACTTTTTTATCTCAACCAATACCTTACATAAAAATTAATTAATTGAAAGATGTTATTTAGTCAATCGGGCCACGAAATCTAACCAATTTAAAATTTTTAATTAATCGTCCTTTGTTTAAAAACTCTTAATTGCAACAATAAAAATAATCAAATTGGCAAAGACTGCAATTAAGGCGGGGTAATGCGAGGAAATGGGTAATTTTTACAAATTCCGTAGATAGCACCACAAAGAATTGTCCTATTAACAGATTTCTTAATAACACATTTTTGATCGAATTAGAAATTGTTATGTCAGAAAAAATATTCCAAATAATGTATAATTTAAAGATAAATAACCACATACAATTACTTGCTATTGATTCAAAATCTATCATTGCAGTATGCAAAGTACCGTGATTTAACTGCAGAAAAATATATATTTTCACTTTATTGCCTTCTGCATAAATCCTGACATACTTTCATATTGTATATTGTTTGTAAAAATAAAGGCACGTTTTTGTTTTATTTGTTTTGAAACCGAGTTTGTCATCTTTATTACAAATCCGAAATAGGTGGGATATCCGTGCTGTTTGTCTTGGTTTCGAAGGGCGCAGGAGTACTTTCTCGATTTGAAATGGGGACACAAGCCTGCCTCATGTAAATCGGCCGAGTTCTGTTGTTTGTTGAAGTGCCCGAGGTGGGATCCTTCAAAACCTTCCGTCTGCTGAGGTTTTCCTCCATTGCGATGCAAATCAGACCCAAGGAACAGGACTATCACGACGCCCCCCTCTTTTCTGTCACTTTATGGCTTGGCTTTTTTGAATTTCAGCCCACCGGGGAGATTTATCAGCTGTCACGACTTTTCGTGTAGTTGGCGACAGGATATTACACGAGTCTCTTTCTCTCCTTTTTCTCTTTTTATGGATGTTTTCCTATAAACTATTGTTTTTCCCATTTTTCGATTCTTTCTTGTTTCCCTGTTTCTTGTTTTTTTATTCGGTATTTTGTGTAGAAAACAAGTTCGTCTTGATAAACTTTTGACGCGGTGCCAATTTTAGGAAACAGGAAGAAATATTTTAGTCCGATATTAGCCGCTGCTGGAAAATTACGTTTGGAAGTTTGTTGCCAGCCCTGCCTGGCATGCAATTTGCCAGCTGACAAACTTACAAATTGTTTCCCTGCCCTTTTATTTAAATTTTTAACTTAGTCGGAAACTAAAACGAAATTCGTAAGAAAATCGCCCGTGGATTTAGGGGGAATAACATAAAAAAGTAATTATAAAAATTACAACACAAACAGGACTGACTATCAATATTATTTATAACAAATTGTATTAGAAAAAACGTAATATTTATTTTTAAAATATTCTGTTTGAAATATAAAAACAAAATTAATATAATGTCATATATTATATTGTAATATTAGTTGAGAAAAAATTCAGGCTTCAGTAATGACGTAATGCAAGGACAATAGTTGTTACGCTTGATTCCGTAGATGTCAGCACTGAGATTGGTTGTTTAATATGGTGTTAAATACGTCATATTCAGGTAAACTGTGCTAATTGCTACATTTACATGGTTGTGGTCAATTGATCAATTTACCCTTTCAATGTACTGTCTTGGTTGAGATAAAAAAGTCAATGTCACGAGATGAATTCGAACCCATGACATTCGGCTAAATACGCCGCTACTCTCGACATTAACTCTCCATCTGAACCAAGACGTTACATAGAAAGAATAATTAATTGAAAGAAGTAACTTGGTCAATTGACCACTAAAACGTAAATAAATTAATATTTAATAAGTAAAAGTAGTATCACTTCACTAAACAGCTCCCCGCGGCCACTTCATGAGTCGCTGAAAATCCCATCTTGATTACACGTCATTTGAAAATGGCAAAAAGAGGGAAAATTCGAACGGTTGTAAGTTGAGATGGGGAGTTGGTGTCCGAGAGGATCGAAGTCACGATAGCTCAAGTGGCAGAACAGATGCGTATTTAGCCAAAGGTCGTGGGTTCGAATTCCGTTCGTGATACTGACGTTTTTATCTCGACTAAAAACCTTAATTAATTGAAAGATATTAATTGGTCAAGCGGGCCAGGAAAACTAGGGAATTATAAAGAACATTTCTCTGTGCTGCCATCTTACGGAATTTAAGTAACATGATATTGTATATAAGGGCAGTTAGACGTTTGCCAGAGTAATCATTACATTGGTTATTTATAAAAATGTGGCAAGAATAATTAATTGCAAGATGTGCTAACTGAGTTAAATCGAGAAGTTTTATTTCTGAACTAATAGCCCACTAGAGATAAGAAGGGTTCGAGGGTTTTGTAAACTTTGTATGAGCGGGCTATTTTACAAATTCATTGAAGTTTATGCTTTCGTTTACTTACAATGTAATTCGTTCTATTGTTAAGCATTCACGAAAGTCTTAAAACGTCGAAACATTTTTGATTAAAAAAAACAACTTGTTCTGGATAAAATTAATCCAAATTTCATGAAGCAATTTTACTTTAAGTCAGGTTTAAAAATTCTAGCAACTGCATTTTTTTATATTTGGAATTTTAAAACCATCAAATAGTCATGTTTTATTACAAAAAAACTCACTTATTATAAAATTCACGAATAGTATTTCTGAATAAGTTAGCACGTTTAAAAGGTTAAAATCTTGATAGGTCAATCAAGTAGATTATTATTAATATAAATAATAAAGTTCAGTAATAAAATCAATACAATACGATAGTTGAATTCTAATTTAAAAATAATAATTGTAGCAGTGGAGAATGTAGAATGGAGAAGAATAGGAAGAGAAAATTATTTAGGCTGTAATTCCGCAGGCAAAAGTATTCAAAATTAATTTTACTTTATTAATCCATTTATTATTTTAATAAATTCGACTAATTTCAAATAAATCGTACTCGTAGCCGTTTCGAAATATAGGAAATAGGTTGATTTGATATAAAAACTCAGAGGTGAAAGAAGGAGGATTATCGATCCATACCATCAAACCTTTACGGATTTGGAAAGTTTTAATTTCAAAACAAAATCCCTTTTCAACTCCGACTTTTATTTCCTAAGTTTAAACAGGTTTTAAATGCCTTTCGAAACTTCGATTCGGAACGATTGTCTATCAGTTATTATCTATGGACGAAGGGTAGTTATTTAAGAATCCCCTTTTAACAGCGTGCTTTTGATGTGACCTAATCGCTGGAAAATCCCTGGTAGGAATAAGAAGCTTCTTAAAGTACAAAAACAACTGTAACAAGATCATTAATCTGGATCTGATTGCAGTTTGGTTTTATACCTACCCATCCCATGTTATAAATTAAACTTGAACGAATCGGACATAACGATAAAAATTGGCCAAAGTTCGCTAAGTCACAAACAAGAGAAAAGCCGGACTTACGGACAGAGGAAAAAATCCCAAAGATGTCATTAATGTTCAATGTAAAAGACAGTTCAGAAAGCTCTCTAAAAAATCTGTTTTTATATCAAGGTAGCTTTTGATAAATAATGAAACTCCTATATTTATAAAGACATAAACATACTGTACCTTTGGTTTTATCGTTATACCTTAAGCAAAAAAAGAGAAAACGCTTAATATTTAAATAGCTTGTTTCTCCTGGAAATTCAGGGTTTACCTGGTTAAGAGAATTGAGCATTTTCATCAAGAAGGAAAGCATCTCCATGGCCCGTTTTTGGAATGGGTGGGACACCCGCATTCAAAGGCCAAACGTCCCGTTAAACACTTTCATATTATCCCGTATTTACCTTGAGTTACTTTAATTAATTTATATTCGAAAGATATTCAATCTGACCAAGTGGAAAACTGGGAACCTCAAACACAGCGGAAAAAGTATTCGAGATGCTTCAAAAATGTAATTAATTATTCAATTAAATGAAACATTTTTGACAGACAACAACCTTATATGTATTACTGCTTTAATAAAAAGATTACAATAACAATTAGATTATTTAAAGGGAAAGAAATTTATATTTTCCTGCCTTCGGAAAACAAGTCTATTTTCAACTTTACATTAATATTAAACGTTTCTTTAATAAATCAACGAATCCAATAAAACACACTGGATCAGATAGGGTTATGCTATTTACATAAACAACGATAATGATTTGCGAGGATGCTAGGGAAATTGTTTCAACTGTGATATTTCTACCGTTGTCCTACCAGCACGAGACGTATGAATTATTAATGAAATAAACGAAAGGGAGTTAAGGATCATTTCTCGGTGCTGCTATCTACGACAATTTATGCGATTAAATGAGACATAAACGAACCGTTTATGTAATGATTAGCGAGAATGTAAATTAACTGTTGCTGTGAGACATGATTTAACTCTTCTTCTTTTATTTTTCTGTTTATATTTAATTTGTTAATGATTTATACAGAGGCAACAATATCATAAACTAAACAAAGTGTACCATTTCTAAGAGATTCCTTTCTACTGATACGAATCAAATTATTAACACTACTTTTATAACTATTAACCAGCTATCGTCCCTAATCAATCTACGTAAAACATAAAATATATAATGACATGTCAATAATATAATTGTATTGTAGTACGATATTTGGTAAACATTGCATACATCTTCTGTGGACATATGTTACACAGTAAATAAGGAAAGTATTTTTTAAGAAACCATCTTTAATTATTATTTGTTAGTCGTGCCACTCTTTTTTCATACAAGTGAATTATTTATTTATTGTTAATAGAACTGGTGTCACACAGTTATGTGTATGCATTATTACCAAAATAAAAATGATTCAAGGATAATTTCTTAGCGGCTCCCTCGACAGAATTTTGTTAAAATACATCAGGTTACAAAAAAACTATTACTGAAATGA
The DNA here is from genome assembly GCF_000648675.2 of Cimex lectularius. Classification (NCBI taxonomy): domain Eukaryota; kingdom Metazoa; phylum Arthropoda; class Insecta; order Hemiptera; family Cimicidae; genus Cimex; species Cimex lectularius. The sequence continues at coordinate 241,713 of NW_019393012.1, read as the reverse complement.
TTTAATTACATTAATTTCACCAAGAGTAGATATATGAACTGAAATAAAATAAATTAAAAGAATTAAGGATTATTTCTCAGAGCTGCTTTTTCCATAATTCTGCCAACTATATGAGACAGACAAAGAAAGTTTTTGAAATGATATTGCACATTCTTAGACAAATTATTTTTATTATCCTATGAAAAACTAAGACTACACTAATTTTAAGTAAATTAATTAACATCAAAATAAATGCAAACCTAATTAAGGATTATTTCTCAGTGCTTCCCTCTACGAAATTTTAGCTAACTACATCAGGATTGAAAGATAGACTTATTTTCGAAGATATCAAAGATTCATAGATAAATAATTTTTATTGTTCTATGAAAAACTGAGGCTACTCCAAGACTAATTATATTAATTCATATTAAAATAATGAAAAGCTAATTAAGTATCATTACTAAGTGCTTCCCTCTAAGAAAATTCGTCAAATAATATCAGGCACACAAAAGAGCGTTTTAAGAACAATTTCGTGGATTCGTGAATAAATTATTTTTACTGTCCTATAAAAAACTGCTTCATTTACCAGGACTAAGAATATAAATTCATATTAAAATTTAAAAAAAACCTAATTAAAGATCACCTCTCAGTGCCGCCATCTACGGAATTTCGTCAAAATACATCAGGATTCAAACAGAGACTTATTTGAGTTGATATCAAAGATTTATAGATAAATAATTTTTATTGTGCTATGATAAACTGAGGCTACACCAAGACTATTTATATTAATTCATATTACAATAAATGAAAAGCTAAGTAAAGATCATTACTCAGTTCTTCCCTCTTCGGAAATTCGTCAAATAATATCAGCACACAAAAGAGAGTTTTAACGGTTTCATTTACCAGGACTAAGTATATAAATTCATATTAAAATAAAAGAAAACCTAACTAAAGATCATTTCTCAGTGCTTCCATCTACGGAATTTCGTCAAACTACACGAGGATTCAAAGAAAGACTTTTGCGTTGATATCAAAATAAATAATTTTTATTTTGCTACGGAAAACTGAGGCTACAGCAAGATTGATTATATTAATTAATATTAAAATAAATGAAAAGCTAATTAAGGATCATTACTCAGGCTTCCCTCTAAGTAAATTTGTCAAATAATATCGGGCCTACAAAAGAGCGTTTTAAGAATGATTTCGGGGATAGATTATTTTTACTGTCCTATGGCAGTACAGTACACCAAGCCATATTAATTCATATTAAAACAAATTAAAGATCAGTTCTTAAAGATAGAATAAAGATTAAAATGAAAAGCTAATTAAGGATGATTCCTCAATGCTTCCCTCTACCGTATTTAGTCCAACTACGTCAGATATAAAAAAAACTTGTTCGCAGTGATTTAGGAAATTTCGTATATAAATTATTTTTACTGTATCAAAAACTGCTTCATACACCAAGACTAAGCGTATTAATTAACATAGAAGTAAATGAAAACCTAATTAAAAACCATTTTTCAGTTGTGGCATTTAAGAGATTACATTTCACTAGAGGGGTTTTTCTAAAATGGTGTTTAATTAGTTATTAATTTGGATAAATGTTTTGACTTTTGAAATAAATTATCACGCTCTCATAAATCCTGATATGAATATAGATCCGAGCGTTTAACAGAGCGTTTAAGCAAATTTGGGAAATAAAACTATTTGTCTCAGTTAATTAGAGCGTTTCCGTCCCGATGTTCTGCCTGGGTCGGGCTTCTTTCTTCCACAAAGAAAAGGGGCCGCAGATTAAACTGGCGAAACTTCTCCTCCGGCTTGTGAACTTGAAACTTTTCAAATCCTATTTATTGGCAAAACGCTCTCGGGGGCCGATCTCGCGGTCGGGCAAGTTCACGTTTTGTAAAGGTTAAAAAAATTCTGTTTATATAAGCTATTCAAACAGTTTTCCCATTTTCTTATTTTTTTTTCATTTTATTTTATTTTTTGTTTAAAGTCGGGGCAAATTGAAAAACAACTTTGCAAATTATACATAAATAATGTGCACAAGCGCTCGAGGGCCTTGTTGCTTTAATAGGTAACTGATTGAGTAACAATCATAGAATGAAGAATAAAATTCATGATTTTTGTAAAACATGTTATACAGAATATATACGAAGAAACAATGTTTTATGTTAAAAATTGGTTACGACTTAACCTATCTCGTTTTAAAATAACCTAAATCTAACCAAATGTTGTTGTATACAATTAGCAGCATTATGATGAAATAAAAATATACAATGATTTTACTAATTCATTAGAATTAATAATGCGTGGTGTTTAGTGACCGTTAGTTAATGATTATTTCGTGATCGTGAGGCTGTGGTCATAATTCTGATTATTTTTCTGTTTTAATCTTGCTATATCAATACTGATGGACCATTGAGATCAATGAAATTTTTGCGGGTACTTCTGTTTTGACGTTTTGCTATTACAAATTTTGATTACTGCTTGTAGTGATCAGTAGGTTTAGTTCATTGTTCTTTGTGCTTTCTGTGTTCATGTTTTTTGTTACTATTCGTGAACTAGCAATTATGATAAGTGACGTTATCTCTAGTAGATCTAGTTTGACGATTTCCTTTGGTACGTTGCAATTTATCCTCATATCATAAAATATGATTAGTTCATTTTTGTAAAAATTAGCATAATTCTTTTTGTGTTTAATTTTTCGGAGAGGAGATGGTGAGATGAAGACTGGTGTGACATAGGTTTAGAAAAACATTTTTTTATTGTGTCAACGTTTCGATCTTTATTGAGATCATCTTCAGGGCCTAGGATTTAAAAAACATTGTTTAAATTATACAAATACACGTGATGTGAAAAAATGAATTTACACAACGATAGAAAGTTTAGACTCAATGAAAGATCCTACATGGATATGTATAATTTAAACATTGTTTCTAAATCCCAGGCCCTGAAGATGATCTCAATAAAGATCAAGATATTCCAGGACACAAGCATTGATGGCATGTATTTCTGCTTGAAAAACCGAAGCGGATTTCCTTAATGAGTTTGATTGCTTATATCTTGGTCTTGTACAAAAACATCCGACCTGGTTTCTTCGTTTGTTCTGGAGTCATCTGTATACCATATCACTGAATCTGATGCTTTTATGAGTTCTTCCTCTCCTTTATGGTCTGTTGAGTCGTTAAAGGCTGTTGTAATGAATGTTTCCGGAAGCATATAGTCAATCCCTATTTCTAAGAATGCGAGGCTGATTTTATTAATTATGGTTGTATGTCCGAATTGTTTAGTGCATGCAATTAGATTGTTTTCAGAGCCTAAACGAGCTTTTCCTAGCTTCTTCTTATATGAATGTTTGCAGTAGAGGTAGGTTTAGTAGAGTTTCTAGTGCTCTTGTTTTCTCATTGCCTCTGTGTTATATAGCTTTATTAATCTTTGTATTCTGCTTAGGTAGCTTCTTTTTGTTGAGCTTTGTTCCACCAGATTATTGGTCTTTAGGTTATTTTCAGTCTTAGTACTGCCTTGTATAGCCAATGGGCCATTTTCGGCATTAATCACCAAGAATGGAGTTTAAATATGCAATTAAATTTACCAGAGCAACAAATGGGGTGAGAAAGCTTCGTGAGTGCCGTGTTTCCGAATTTTTTAATTAAGATCAAACTATACAGCTTTTGCCAGATGCAAATGAGGCCGCAGAACCGACGAATCGTCAAGTATCTCTCGGGGTTGTCACAGATCTCCAAACACATCACAGGCTTAATTGAAAATGGGCGAAGGCCGGCGACTCGGTCCAGAGCGGTCCGAGGGTGGAAGCTTAATTCGCAAGTTTCACCGTCGGGCAAGAACAAAGCCCGAGGGCTCGGCAACTTGTTGAGTTCGCATGACGGCCGGGCATTAGCCCGCCAGGCGGGGTTCGACGTTCCACCGGCGTCTTTGTAAAAGGAAAATAGCCTCCTAGGAAATTCGGCCGGGCAATCCACTTGGAAAGCCAGCAAGGAAAGTTTAGAGGATCGTCGATTTCAACTTGGTAGACAACTGGGCAAAGCGACCGACAAACGGTGGGAACAATCCGAACACAGATAAGAGAGATAAAACTGACTACTAAAAACAATAAATTGCAAAAATAAAAGTAAAGTGTACATAAAAGTTTAGAAACCATGAAAACATACATTAAACTTTAAGGATGAAACTAATGATGAACTAGATTATCGACCTGCTGGAAACATGAAATCTTTTCGGAGGATATACGGAGGATAATAAAACAGGCCCTGAAGATGACAGTATAAAACTGTCGAAAGCTCGGCGAAAACCGAAAGGAAGTTTTCTCTGTGTTTGACCTCTTCCGTAGATCCTCCGAAAAGATGAAACTAATGTTTAAAAATATCAACATTTTTTGTTTATTTTTAAAAACACTAACAGGACATTGTATAAAAAAATACTGTTAAACCTACACGAGGTATAGAAGTTAGAAATTCTTAGTCAATTTACTTTTAATTCTTTATTAATTCATATAAATATAATGGGTATAGCAGCAGGTCTTGATAACTCAATTAAAGTATATTACTTTCGAATCTCCAAAATCAGGTTTTTTATTTACCTGTTATACTTTGATACAATTCAACAAAATTCCGTAGAAGATACCACTGAGCAATGATTCTTAATTTGATTTTCATTTATTTTTATTTTGTTTAACATGCTTAGTCTTTGCAAGCATTAGTTTTTGGTAGCCTAATAAAAATAATTTATCTGCGTATCTCAGAAATCATTGCAAAGTTGTTTATGTATTGTAATCTAGTTTGACAAAATTCCCTAGAGGGAAGCACTGAGAAATGATCCTTAATTAGTTTTCCAACATTTTTGTATTAATTCAAATACCTGCTCAAAGTGAAGCCTCAGTTTTCCTAACACAATAAAAATAATCTATCAAGGGATCTGGAAAATACTAAAACGGCTTGTTTTTCATCTGAAATAAGATGAAAAATTCCCGAGAGGGAAGTACAGAAATGATCCTTAATTCGGTTTGTAATTATTTTTATATTGATTAACAACCTTAGTTTTGGTGCAAGCATTAATTAAAATAATACAATAAGAAAATAATACAAAAAGAAATGACTACTAATTTAAAAAAATGCAATTGTTTTATATCAGCCCTAATATTATGCTTGAAATTTTTAGTTGCAATAATAATAATATTGTTGTGAAATGACTGTATATTAATGATTTTTTAAAACAATGTTTTTAAAAATAAAAGCTATATATTTTTCTACATAAACAATACAATTTATGTAAAAATAGCTAGTAATCATAAATTTAAAATCAAATTTAAATTCCAATGAGCGTTATTTTAATGCAAGCAAAATCAGATTTAAATAGAGAACGAGAAATCTGTAGGTGGAACATGGCGTTATAGAAGATAAGCTCTTGAAATGAAAATTATCCGTTAATGTTGAATTCCAAGAGCGAATTTCTCTTTTAAAATACCACGGTTGACAGGTTAAAAGCTTTTTCAGGGATGAGTGACAAATTAAAAAATAAAAAATACAGGAATTTGTTTGTTCAAAAATTCGTTTTAGCGTATTACAACGAAAAATTTATAAGAGTGTTGAAGAAGACGAGAGAAAGAGAGAGAAAAAAGGTTGAAAATCACCAATAAAATAAATTGATTCTGATCTTATTGGAGAATGTTTTTTGGACTGTTTTCTTGCTATTTAAATCTCGTCATGTTATGAGAGAATTGCATTGAGTTTTTTTTTTTTTTTTTGATCTGGCTTACCACCCTTGCCATTGTAGCCAGGTACTACTGTCCTCGTCGTTTGTCATTATTACATCCCTCAATTTTATGCAATTTTCTATTACCTTTTGTAATGATGACGTTAAATCATACCTACAGTATGATGTTATTTTGGCGTTATTTCTAGAATTTTTTTAGTGTTCGTCTAATTTCTGTTTGAAACCAGGTATTGTGCTTCGATGCTAGACATCGAATAAAGTAACATTACTTTGTACAATCTTATTAAAATGTGGTATTTTCAAAAGCTTCATCGAGTTGGCAATTTTTAAGTTGGCTAGTTACAGACAATGAAATCTATTAGCCAAAGAATCTTGCCAGTCAATGATAAATATTTCTTTTTTGAAATAATTTGCACGTAGTTTGATAAAATTCCGTAGAGAGAAGCACTGAGAAATGATCCTACCAAATTTCTATTTCTTTCTTTATAAATTCATATGCTTAACGTTTTTGTATCACCAATTTATAATAACTCGATAGAAATAATTTATCTAGGAATATCCGAAATCGAATATTTGGCGAACATATTTTTCTTTGTAACCTGATATAGATTGACAAAATTCGTTGAGAGAAACACTAAGAAATAACCTTTAACAAATTTTCATTTGTTTTGATAAAAATTCATATAATCCGTTCATGCGTGGGCATTATTTTTCTTTTAAGATCAATAATCGAAAAGTTCCACACTAAAGATTTAGTTTTAGTTAACAATACCTTGAGACTATGCAATGAAGTGAGGATAGTCATTTTAGATTTTTTTTTTAGTTTAGTGGGAGACATGAATGTTTTGTAACATTGAAGCGATAAGAACATGTCCCTGAGCCGTTTTGAAGAATTATATTAGAAATACTACCCTTTAGCCATATAAAACTCTGTCTAACATAAAAAACGAGGAATCTCCAAAGGGATTAAACTTCAACAAAAATATCCAATCGAGAGAATATCTCATTTTCATGGCTCCTAGAAACAACACTTACAGGAAGTTTGAATTTGAAAGAAACCATCAGACAAAACTAATCAGTAATAAGTAATGGAGGAAAGAAGGAAGAAAAAAACATACAGTCAAGAAATACACTGTTTGTGGGTTTTCCGATGTACTTTAATGATTTTATTCATCAACAAATTACTCAGAGATCAAGGGCTTGTATGAATGAATGCGGTTGATTATCATAGAAATGAAAGTATGAAGAATATAGGGAAAAATGAAAATTCATTCACTAAACAATCCAAAAACCTCCCGAGGTTCGGAAAGAAAGAAACAACAGAATGTTTCTCAGGAATCAAAAAGAGATTCAAATTTTTATTATTATCTTTTAATGACAGAAAAAATGCAACCACTAAAACTGGGCTTAATCAAGTTTTTTTGGCTCAACCGTGTTGTATAAGTACAGAACTGGATACAGTAGCTTCGAAGTGCACAGTTTACAAAAATCTTTGAATTTACATGTACATAATAATGAAAATATAATTCTTTGTCAGTTTTCTTGTTGTTTTATAAAAAATAAAATATATTTTGTGACAAAAATGTTCGTCATTACTTCTACGTAGTGTAATAGCGCGAAAAGAGATAAAGATCATTTCTCAGTGCTGCTATCTACGGAATTTCAATCAATTATGCAAGACTAAAAAAACAATTTATTGTTAATAAAATTTGATGAAAAATAAGGTATTTGGAAATTATGAAATATTGTTGTTGCGTTATAAAAGTGGTGAAGGTTTAATTTGCAAGGTCTTTAAATTCGAAGTTTTAAGTATTTCTATTCGATCGATGAGGGTAGGTATTTTTTTTCATGTTTCACGTTCGTTTATGTCGAGAACGGCAGAAATCATTTTACAGCTGGCTAAAATAAAGATTGCCGGTGCTTGGATCAAATAATAATATAAAACATGCGATGGTTCACTTAAGAAAACAACTGTGTAAGAAAAGGGGAGCCGGAGATCGTTCGACGATCGAACTGGTAGCCGAATAATTTGTCAGGATACCAAAACCGGGAAAATTCGTTATCAATAGACTAAAAATGGATTGCAGCCGAAAACAGGGGTCCTTGCAAATAAAATTATGGGGTCAGCTTGCTTGCCGAGCATTAGCAATTATGATGAGAGGATAAAACGAAAGGTCCCGCCGGGAGCGTAGCTCATAATTCAGACCCGTCCTCGATTCGAATCACCAAGTTTAATTTTGTTTATTTATCAATTTTCTATTTACCAACTGGGTTAAATTTTAATCGGAGCATTGTAAGCGCGGGGAAATTAAACAGTGGGAAATCTGGAAGCATCGCGACTTTTAACGGAGAACGACCGTTTCACACATTCATGTAAATCAACCTGGAAAAAGATTGCCTCGTAAACTTATTTTTAACGGAAAATAACCTTTATGTCCTGACCAGTTGAACCGATAACGTCCAAACCCTACTTAGCAGTGTTTTATGCCCATGTGCTAAGCTCTCACATCTCATAAGTTATTTCTCTCGGTCAGACATAAATAAGTCCCTTTCAATCTGAAAAAAAAAAACACTTTTTAAACCTTCGATTGAATTATTAATTTTAAAAGATAAAATGACAAATAAAAGTTATAAATTGATGTACGAGGAGTCCTTGCTTCCATATTTTTTTACATTCATTAGAAACAATTTCACCCGTTTTCCCTACACATTTTTGTTATGTAAAATACTGGAGGTATTTTTTTGCTGGGTTTGTTTTGTTGAGTTCGAAATATTATTTTTTATATAGATTGTCAGTATGTATGTTTTCCGCGTGGTCTATCTGTCTTGAGTGGTCTGTTACCTGATGAGGGAATGATCAACTAATGCCCGAAACGATCCCCAGTCTATGAGTCCTGTTATCAGTCTAGGCTTAGGTTGTACAGAAGAATCAAGAGCACAGGTCATTAGTCACCAGCTGACCCCCAATTTCAGCTGGGTTATGAAAGTTTATAAATTTTGGTTGGATAGAGGACCGGTTATAAGAGCAGCCAAATAATCGAGGATATCGGGAAGGTTTTGTGGACATCTAATCGTTATGTTGGGACACGGCATTGTTCACCTCGTTGGGGGTGTTTCGCGTTGATGTCGCCAGCTGCAATAAATTGAAGACTGATGAAATGGAAAAGTCTTGAGAGATGAAGTGTACAAAATACATTCAGCTGTAAGGACATCGATGGATTCAGAAGGAAATAGGTGATGGGATAAGGTATTTTTAATTATTATAGCAGTGCCTCCGTTAGCCGAGTCATCAGAGTGGTCTGCCTTGTAGTTCGTGTAGTCAGTAATGTAAAAATGATCTACTAGAAAATGCGTCCCGGTGATAAGTACAATGTCAATTCTTCTGCGGTGAATCAGTGCGTCAAGTTTCAATCTGTGGAAGGCAAGCGCATTAGCATTCCAGAGGAAATTGACGGGGAATTCTGGTTTAGGAAGCTCTTTTGGATGCACGAGGAATTAAATTGCATATTATTGAGGTTAGAAGAGAAATGAGGTACTTGATTGTATTCTTGAGATCACTCAAGATGGAAGTGAGGAGAGTGGTGATTCATAGTGTAGGAGGTGGTGCCGAGGGCATCAAACGTGGCTTGAACGTATGAAAACTGCAGTGACGGTGGTGGTGGAGATGGATGGTGATGCCCAAATTCGGAAAAGACGTTTGGTCCTGGAGGTAGATGATGTTCCTTTCTGTATTCTAATGGGTGTTGCTTTTGTCATTGGCTGGATGTACACCCTTACAAAGTCCACGCTTAGAGTATCTGGAGTATCCTTCTTTGTTGTGCAGTTTTCAGTGACACATTTCACGCAGTTGGACTAGTGTTAACAGCAGGCTCTAGTAGCTGACATTATATGCACTGAATGATCTCTTTTCTTTTATGAGGTTCATCTACGCTAATTTTAGTATAAAAGCGTGTCTAATATGAAGAGCTTTGGATTATTTGGCTGATGATTCAAATCAACGAAGAAGAGGAACTGAGGCGTTCTACTCACCGGACGTTGAACATTGGTCACATACCTTGAAGAAAAGCCTAGTTCTTCCATATTGAGTGTTGGTGATGTGGAAATCTGAACACCACCCTGTATGTTTTGTCTTTCTTCAGCAGATATGAATGGTAAGTCCTGAGAAGCACTAGCCGTTAATTTACCGGGTAGTGCAGGCTTGTCAACTTCTTGCATAAATCTTTCTTCGTAGCACCTAGACGTCTTTGCGCGCTTGAGATAGTGAGTTCTGCTAATTGCTCAGCTTCTTGCACATTTTGGTTTAACCTCAAATTAAAAGCGTCTTTTACTAGCATTTCTATTTTTTTAGGTATTCAGTGGTTTTTCTGTAGTTGTCAGACGACATGCAATTTATAACAGTGTGGTTTAATTTTGATTTTAATATAATCCTATTCCCTAAGTCCGGAAAACCCGCCCATAATGAATGTTTTTACCGTCCAATCAAAAATATTTGAGAAGATCTTATTAAAACGTTTAATCCCTTCCCTTAAATCTCATCATCTTTCCCCGGACCAATGTGTTTTTCGCTCCTAACACTCCACAACCAAACAGGTGCTTCGCGTTGTAGATCATATATCTTCATCCCTCGAGCGAAAAGAATAATGTGCGGGAGACATCCTAGACGTACACAGGCGTTTGATTGTGTGTGGCACGAAGGTCTCCTGTACAAATTAAAGAGGGTCCTTCCAAACACCTTATACTTAATCTTTTTTTTTTTTTTTTTAATTGGCCTTATGATCTTGCATATTAGCCATAGTACGAATTCTTGTGTGTTCAAATTGGGGGTATCGGGAAAAAAGGGCCAGAGGCGACGGTGGGAATTGAACCCACGACCGCGGCGTGAGAGTCTCTCATGCTAACCACTCGGCTACCGCCGATGAATTTACAATTTTGTGTAAGCTAAGTCATAAAAATAGTAGTAAATTCGTAGTTCCGGGCATGTTTAATTCCATATACAGAATCAAGAACAAGATTATATTATCCAGTTTAATTAACAAAAGAAAAAAAGAAATTACTTTTAAAAGCAAACTTTAAAGTCAATAAAACATAGGGTAATGTTTACATTTTGAAACCTAGCTAAATTTTCATTAGAAAGCTAACAAGATTTGTTTATGTTTATTAAACGCAAGTTTCCATTTTCTTATTTTCCTCATGAGGTTAACTTTTTAATGTTTTCAAAATATCCTAGAGTCGTTAATTTTGGAGGTGTTTCTAATTTGTGGTATTCGACTTTCTTAGAAAAAATCTAGCTTCAGAAAAACATTTAAAAATTCCAATTTGAAATAAAAAATGACGTCGACGATAGTTGATGTCGAAAAAAAATTGACGATGGTTTCGGAATCTGCTCAAAAATAAGGGGGTTACCTACCATTTGTCACTTTTTGTATCTATTCAAAAAATAGGTAAAACTGGCTGGTAAATGGTAAATAAAAAAGACACCCTGTATACTCAATGCACTTTATGCTGGGCGTTAATTGATCAATTTACAAATACAGTGTCATTTGTTTCTATGTTTATTGTTGTACGATTATAGATGAACATATCTTCCAGCTATTTTCTTAATATATATAAGAAGGGAAGTATCATTTTTTGATTTTTTTTTCAAAGTCGCACCAAATCCTCCGTCCTTTCTGCGGTATGTCGTAAATCAGCATGACCCCTGGCCCGTTAAGCAGTAAAAAGGTGACGTTTGAAAGTCAATAAAGATCGCGAGTAGAGCGAAAAAGAGACGGAGAAAAAAAAACATGAGAATATTAGATTTTACCAAGATGGGCTGGTGGAAGGGCAGAGTGAAACTTTTTATTAGAATCCAATCTCGTTTAGGGTCCCGTATTTTAGCCGTTTTGGAATCGAAATCGGTAAATTTCCAGCTCCGGGCGTCGTTTCAGGATAAACCGCGGTTTCGCGGCGGATCTGTGGAAAAAATTCAAAGAAGCCGTGATAAAATGGTTCAAAGAGCGATGGCTTACTTTCGTGAGAATGGGGAAAAACGTCGCTTGTCACTTTGATCTTAATGGGATTTTGATTGTTGGGCTCGTGTCTTCTCGCCTCTTTTCTGTCAAACCCTGCTTGTCGGCTTGTTGGGATGAGACAAAAGAAGAGTTTTTTTCAAAACTTTTTTGTTGGTGGCAATTTTTTTGTAGTTTTCTTACTAATTTTTCGATCAAAAACAAATAAATAAATTTAAAAAAATAAAATTGAAACATTTCGAGCTAAGTAATTGGTGCATACAATAATTCCTGCCAATAAGTTTTTTCGAAATATTTTTGAGGGTGAAATTTTTTGTAATGTTTTCTTACTACCTTACCGATAAAAGCACACACAAATAAACAAAAAATAAAAATAAATACAATTAAAACATTTGCAGCTAAGTAATTGGTGCTTACAATAATTCCTGCCAATGTTTTTTTCGAAATATTTTTGAAGGTGAAATTTTTTGTAATGTTTTCTTACTACTTTATCAATAGAAGCACACAAATAAATAAATAAAAATGAAAAATAAATCAAATTGAAACATTTTGAGATAAGTAGTTGGTACATACAACAATTCCTGCAATACGTTTTTTTCAAACATTTTTGAGGGTGCAATTTTTTTGTAATGTTTTCTCACTACTTATCGATAAAAGCACACAAATAAATAAACAAACAAATAAAAATAAATAAAATTGAAACATTTGGAGCTAAGTAATTGGTGCTTACAATAATTCCTGCCAATAAGTTTTTTCGAAATATTTTTGAGGGTGAAATATTTTGTAATGTTTTCTTAATACCTTATCGATTAAAGCACACAAATAAATAAACAAACAAATAAAATAGAAACATTTCGAAGTGAGAATTTAGTACATAATAATAATGCATCCCAATACGTCCATCAATTTTATTATATTTACATTTTTTTAAATAAAAAAGATTGAACTTTTTTATTATGAAATTTGTATTGATAAAGGAAATAAATAATTTTAAATTATTTGTATAAATTGAAACTAAGAATTATTTGTTTTCCTTTGCCCGACTTTATTCGCTTATGATGAAAAACCAAATAAGCAATTATTTTTTTATTGAGTTAATTTAAAAAAAAACAACAAGAAAATTTCAGTTCATTCTCGAATACAAAATGTACAGGAATTTATTTTCTAAAATGTATTCGCCGGTTTCATTACAGGAAGAGCGCCGGGGACCGGTTGTTGTTTTCAATTGTCTTGTCTTTCTTTGTTGTAATATCTTTTGAAAACATCGTTCCTTTCCCACCCCTTAATGAAAATTGTCATACTCTCAGCTCAACATACTCTTCGGCATTCTTAACGTTAATTAATTTATTTAGCGTTTCCGGCATCCGAGATTGAATGTATTATTTAATCCCTCCTTTAACTTTGTAGTCTTCTTAATGTTTTATTTTTATTACTTACTAGCTTTATAACCCGGGGGGATAATGAAATGTGTTATTTAACACATTAGTCATGATATTAGATAATATAAACTGCAAAAACCAGTTTAATTAGAAATTGCAATCATTTGAATTAGAAGGCCACTTCTGTTGGCATCATTGGTATATTAGTACACCTTCTCCTTTGAATTTTAGTAAGAATATAAATATTATTTTACGAACAATATGTTGACGTTTTGGCGGTATTTTAAACTATAGCAAAGTGCAATTCTTCAATTCAGTAATTTTTGCGACTATAGAGAGTTAGCGTAGTTTCCGTCTATTGACTGTTAGCGCCTCCAATCGGAATTTGAAACGCGTATCATACCGGGGCCCGTCTGGACAGCTGACAGCTGAGAAAACAGACATGACAATGGACGCCACAAATTCCTGAAATCTCTCTTTTTTTTTGTCTGTGTAAATCCTGACGGAACTTATTTATATGCCCATTTTATATTCTGTAAATGTCTGTCCTCCCACCATTAATAAAAACTAAGCGTGAAATTTTCATTGAAATCGCGCAGTAGTTTTCGTTTTAATCATTAACACATACGAACATTCACTTTTGTATATATAAAAATTATAAAAGCGTTGCGTTAGAAATTTTTTTAAAAGTATTTTTAGGATTCTTCAGAGACTGGAAACTTTGGCGGCTGGAACGCTTTGTTAAACTCAAAAGTTCCATTCTGTCCAGATGTCGTTTGTGTTAAAGTGAGAGTTTCAATCCGTTATCAAATCTTTTGTGTAGTTAATATCGTCTATTTAGGTTTATTATTATAAGTCAAAAAAAGTTGAAGAAGTTGCAAGTAAGTTGTTTTAATGATGTAAAGTCCCAATTAGCGGACGTCATGAAAAAGAGTTGTAGTATCAATGCTGACCTGGCATAGGGCCGTTTATTGCGTCCGTTTTTTCTCGGGAGTTTGTCAATGACTCAAACTCATTTCACCATTGCTCCATCTTCAGTGAGGTTTTTCTATCAGTCTGTTCAAGTAGGGCTTATATGTCGTTGGATCCGAAGGCTATCGCAGGAACGTTTGTGGTAGGAGGCTTGGTCATGTGTTATCGGCCGGAGTGTCGGTTATTATTTATGCGTTATTAGGTGTTTACGCTAGTTTGTAGTTCGGTTTTAGTTGTTGAATATCTTCGTTAATCGTTAAGTTTCTTACTTTTTTAGTATTATCTGGATGGTGCGTGTTTATATCTGTTTTTTGCTATATCCATTATAGAAAGTTGAAGTTGATTGTGGGAGAGGTGGAACGGCAAAGGGTGAAGGTTATTTGTTGGCATTTCTCGAACCGTTTTTCGAAACAAAAGAAATGGTCTTGAAGGTTCCTGAGGGCCTTTGTTAGACGTGGGATAAAAATATCTTCAGTGTATACTGAATATGGAAGGGGACTTAGAATGTTGCCTTGCGGAACACCCGCTTTGGCTTATTGTATGGGAGAGATGTACGTTCAGATTCGTATTTAGACGTGGGATAAGAATATCTTCAGTGTATACTGAATATGGAAGGGGACTTAGAATGTTGCCTTGCGGAACACCCGCTTTGGCTTATTGTATGGGAGAGATGTACGTTTAGATTCGTATTTGAACTTTTAGGACAGATAATATTACAGGATGAGGTAGTATGTGAATGGAAAAGAGTCAAGAAAAAATACGATATTGTCTACTCCGGTACTGCTGAATCATGAGGTTTTTCATTAAATTTGTTTGTAACTAAAAGAAAAAAAAACTGTATCAAACGTAAGTAGGAAAAGTTGATTTTATGATTATTAGCAAGGACAAAATAAAATTAAGACTCGTTTAAAAAAATATATCTAATTACAAAAAGTTGGATGGCTGAAGTTTCACTGCTGTTCGTTATAAACTTTTAGACAATATTAAATTTTAAAAAGAAAAAAGAAACTTTTCTAAGTAGAAGAGAAAAATCTTGATGCAGTTGTTTTTGTCTATAAATAAACTGGTGAATTTAAATTCAATTTAATATTTAATTTGGTTTTAGTTGACGAGATTTTCATTCCTTGTTTTAATATGCTTTTCCCCCAACTTTCAACTGTTTATATTTGTTAGTTTTAATTTTTTTAAAATAAATTTTTATTACCATTTACAATTTATTTAAACAACATTTATTTATACTTATTTATATTACGTAGTTCATTTGTAATGAGGGTGGCAAATAATCAATGTTATCATACCACTTAACATAACTGGTTCTTCAGGATTCATCAGAAAGGAGGTACCTGGCCATTTCCGCTTGAAATGCCTCGTAGTGGAATTTAGACAAAGTTTGGATAGATTGATGTGAAGGTAAAGTTTACTGTGGTGCTTACTAAATTTTTGGATGATTGGGGTTTTA